>NC_140491.1:112683073-112960573 GCF_964271855.1 Acomys minous | reverse complement strand
GCTAAGGCTTGTGGACTGTGTGTGTAATCAATTGACTACCTGTTTTTAAACATGATGGTTTCAGGTAAAAGACACGGAGCATGAATAAGACTGTTATGTAGGTCCCATTATACGGTACTAATTGATTTTTAGTACCTCTTCTAAGCCAAAGGAATTTAAATGGGTTAATTTGAAGTAGCTGTTAGCAACATTTAATCTTTTCAAGCCTGAAATTCATACTTTATCTGTAGCTAAAATTAAGAAATCTCTTTGAAATGTTTGATATTAAATAGAATGAAAAAGATAAGCCAGACTATGTTTTAAATAGCTAATTCTCTAATGGTGATTTGAATCTTTTTGGTAATAAAAAAAAAAAGGCAAGATAATTAGCCCACCGGTGTTAAGGGCCATAAGAACTAGCATCAGTACCCAATATGTTTATGCCTGTGTTCTCAGTGCTGAAACAGTGCCTGGCTCAAAATAGGCACTCAGATAATGTCTGCTGAGTGAGTGGACACTCACTTACATCCTTTAACCAGTTCAAACACCAAAACTTATTCTAAATGCTTAACGATAAATCAGTATGCATAGTCATACCAGCAGTAACGATAACATTGTTGTCCTTTTTAACATCTACCCCTTGGTAACCTAAGCTGAGTGCTTTGTTCATAACATTTCACTTGGTCCTTACAAAGGATCCAATTCCACTGTCGCCAGAATAATACAAATCCCATTCCGCAGAGGAAGACCAAGATTTAGAAGCTTCAATCAGATGAATGCTGGGATTTGTGTCCTCATCTGTCTGTCTCCAAAGCCCACCACTTCCAGCTCAAAGCTGTCACCAGGAGTAACACCTCATCTGGAATCCCAGACTTAGCTTAAACCAGACATATTCTCAGGAGTGAGACCCAGTCAGCTTAGCTTTTCCATGCAGTAGCCTTACGCTCCCCTGAGTGACAGTGTACATGCAGGTGACTTGTTATATGTTCATTGTCCTAACCTAGTTAGGACTTTATTCCAACTTTATGGACCATCCTTGGGAAGTATCTCCAGTACATAGCCAATGCTTATTTGGGATGTTCTGAAACACAGCCCACAAATGTACAATGAAGACTTGAGTCAGATCACTACATTGGGAAGCAAATTGTATAGGCCTGTGATCCAACTCTCTCAGCACTGAAAAAAATCCTTCACATCACTATTTTTTTTCTCATTTTTCTTGAGTGGAGTAGAAGAGACATTTCACTCCCAGTGTTCTAACACATACTCTCTGTGTCACTTTAACAATACAAAATGCTATGTCCATAAAACCTTGACCATGACTCTGAGGAAACACACACTACTGTTGATGATTGATCAAAGACATTTGAGACATCAGCTAGATACTAAGGTAAAATCACCCTTCTTTCACTTATTTATAGCCTCATTTTCAGGGCCCAAAGAGAGCAAAGGAAAGTGGAAAAACATTGCCTGCTAATTACTTTTTACTACTCCTAATTGCAAGCTTTATTTGTTTATTAAACTTTCTGATTTCTTCATAACATCACAGGCACTTTCGTTTATTGCTTAATTTCCCCAAATTACAGTAGGTGAGCACAAGGCCTCCTCGGAGTTGATCCTCCCTGATCTACCTACACTGAAGGGCATTTTTAATTATTTAAGCCTTTAAACTTTTCTAAGAATCACAACCTACCAGAATAGAACATCATTTTGAAATGAACATAATATCAGAGCCAGTGTTTGTCTGAGTTTCTTAAGCTCTTCAAGGTCTTTCTCTAACTGGAGGCAAGCCATAGTGGGCAGGAACAATAACAAAATAAGAAAAACAAAAACACCAGGAGCGAAGAAGACTGGACAGTCTTGTGAACATAAATATGAAACAGCCCACAGAAACAATGAGCCAAATGGGTCAGGGAATAAGGTACAGTGTGAGGTTTTTAATAACAACATTGATGAATACAGAAATGAAAGCATTTCACTGTCCCTCAAGTCCAAACAACAAAGCTTAGAGAAAGATGTCTTCCTCTTGGACTATGAAGAGGGAGCTAAATGTGAACTAGGCCCAGCATGCCAAAACCCAATGCTAGACAGAGTCCTATGACCCTTGCTCCCAGGGAGATACCTGTGCACTAAGCCTGCTTTGTATCCTAGCAACCAAGCATCTGCCTCTAACATCCTCTTGCCATCCTTGGGCCATATCAGTAAAGGAAGACCTCACCTGCTAAGGTAGGGGGCAAAGGGAGAAGCTAAATTTGTGGTATGGAGCCTGGTACTACAGATACCATGTTGAAACTCACCACCAAGTAGATTCCGAAGGTTTATAACCCAAGGCCAGTACCAACAGATGGAGCCTCTGGACCTGCCCCAGTTCTAGGGTAAACCCTAGCCACTGATCTAACTGGGAAAGTGAGTCTTACCTGTGGTATGACAGGGCTACCCACTGGGAATCTTCGGAATATCCTGTTGCTCAGGCTGCCTCCCCGCCTAGTAACCAACATCAGAATCTCTAAGAGTGAGCATTGCAGTGTTGCAGTGCGCAGCCAAAGCCAAAAACCACTGGACCAAGCAGTTACACTTAGTGGCCGATTCTTCCATGTCATTTTGAATTGTATAGAAAGTTCATTTAAATAGAGTCATTACTTTCAAAGGAAAAGCAATAAGCTAAATGTTTTCTTATGAACTCAAGGGCTTAGTTTCCCAGCATCCATTGCGCACTGTCAGTAGGCAGATGACAAGGCTGCGGTAATTGAATCACAACTTTAATGAGATCTCCTCCTAGATGGCAGACTCAGCAGCAAGGGGCTGTCAGAGCTCTGCACTTCTGTCCAGCTGCGGAAAATCTAGACAGTCTCTGCTGCAGCAGCTGTAGGGAGAACCTGGCCTTTGTCCACAGCCCAAAGAAACACTTGCCACCCCAAGCAGCTGTCCCAATGCATGAATGAATGATTCTCTGCCAGTAACCCCTGAGCAGATGCTGAAGCCAGCTGCTGGCACTGGGGGGACGTCAGGACTATGAAGCCATTCTGTAGCTACTGCCAGCACCTGGGGGAGGCCTGGTTCCTTCCCAGTGCAGCATGAGTGGCAGAGTGGAAGCCGGAAAAAGACATTGCAAACAAACCGCTTCAAATAAAATGAGTAATTACAGCGTGTGCTTTGACAAGAAGCTGTTGATAACTTTCCCTTGGCTTAGAAACTTAAAATATGTTTGGAAACACTAAAATATATCTTAAATCCAGAGCTAGCATATTGTTTTCTCAGCCACTGTTGTTGTATTTTTGTTTGTTTGTTTGTTTGTTTTAGTCTCCTTTACATTTGTCAGGTTTTAACCATAAGCTAAGATGTTTTAAGCCACTTTAAGTGAGTGAATTCTTCCTTTATTCCACATGACAGCTGTTTATATATATTTTAAGGTGTTACTTTTCAGTGAGTTGTAAAGTACATTTAAAGGTGTTAACAAACTCTGTACCACTGAATACCCATCTCCGTCTCTCAGACAGAGTGTTATTGAGCACTGAGGATACATATCATAGTCCATAAGGCACAGAGGCCCTGGGCCCTTTTTAACATCTTCTTTTTAGCCTGTTCCCACAATAATGCTCTAACTCTGTTTCCTTGCTCTGTTGATTTCTATACCTCAAATATCTTATGACACAATTTAGTTTAACATCGTTTTAATTCAAGTCACGGTGGGTTAGATAACAGAACTGTGGTAAAAGTATAAGAGGTGGCAGTCTTGAAGCAATTCCACAAACACACATCTTTGTGACTCAACATTTGTAAATCTAAAGCGGCATCTTTCCTGGCATGATCCCTTAAGTGATAAGCAAGGTCACAGGAAGCCCGTGCTTCTGTGGCTCCAGCACAGCGCTGATAGGGAAAAATCAGCCCCCTCGTTCAAGTGCCTATGGTCTGGGAGCGAAGTAGCACTGAACCAAATGCAATCAAAATCCTTTCTCTGAGCTGGACAGTGGTCTGAGAGGCTCCCAATAAAGCTTAGTCACTTCACGGCCCACATGTGAGTCTGGAAAAGGACAGACATTCCTTCCTAAGTCACTGTGGACTGAAAACAAAAATGGAGGAAGCATTGTAAACCAGATAATTTTGTGAGGTAAGAAACCACACACACACACACACACACACACACACACACACACACACACACACACCCTCAAAATGTGATAATTCAGTCACAGTGAAAGCCATTTATACCTGATAATGTAATAGTCAGGAAAGAGAAACAAAACAACATGCCTAGGAGCAGGGATACAGCTGCCAGAATCTGGAACATCAGAATCTTCCAGAAGTGTCTGGAAGGTCAAGGTCTATAGACAAGCCAAGGTAAACTGACATGGAGCAGCCCCTGCTCACTGTGGCTTTCCATTGGCCAAACACAACAGTAAGCCAAATGATAAAAGCACTCTCAGAGTATGGAAAAAGTGAAAAGAGAAGAGTTATTGGGTCAGACAGAAGACACCCCGAACACAACCGTCTGTGGGAGCCTTGGATTATAAATGTATGACAAGACCAATTCTCTCACAATCCACACACATTTCTCATCACTGCCAAGTTTCTTGAGCTAAAATCCCCTCCCCTTTGCCATAGTCCATTCATGCCACACTGGCATAGCTTTTCCCTCCCTTGGCACTCTACAGTGCTATGTAGTCACCACATCCCCAAGGTTGCTACCTTACTATGGAACTTGTGAGAAACTAAAATGCCTCAACCAAAGATGGAAACGTAAGAAGGCGGAGGCCAACAGTGTGTGGTGTGGTGAGCAGTCAGGTTGTCTCTAAGACACACCAAAGCCAGAGGGCAACTGCTCTACAGTGGGATAATCAAAACCAAAGCAAAGCAAAACCCTCTGCCACAGGGAACTCCAAGCAACTTCTGCCTTTGTATTTCTTGTCATTTGTTTTGACCTTTGTCCTTTATATTGTCACCTCTTAGGGAGGAAGAAACAATCTGTCATCCCATATACCTATTATAAATCTTAAAGCAAACAAACAAAACAAAACCCTTCATCTTCTTTGACATTTTGGGATCCACACCTCCCTAATCCTGGAAAACTTCTGACTGGAAATAAAACAGAAGAAATGAGGTGAAGGCCACTGTTCTCATGAGCACCCCTTAACTGATTTATGTATTTTGTACTTATTTATTGTTGTCAGCTTACAAGCCTCACTGAGTGCTTTATGCCATAGCAGGGAAGTGAGATTCAGAGCTTGGCAGCTATTGCCCATGCTGCTGAAGAACACAATATAATTCGAGAGGAAAAATAAGAAGCCCATTTGGGCCTCAAGTCTAAGCCAAATCTTCCAATCTATCTTTATCAAAAAATATTACTGGCATTTTAATCTTTTGCTGACTCCTAAGTATAACTTTCAATTGAGGATTCATGAAACTAAGGGGCAGGAAAGTGCTGGGATGCTGTAAATCTCTAACACAAGGCACTTTGGCTAGAACTGTCTTCAAATGGATCAAGGACTTTACAGTTTGGGATCAAAATGTAATCAGCTTTAATGTTGCTAATATTAACAGTTTAACAGTTGTGACGTCTTGAATATTGGTGTCCTCAGATGCTCATGCATGTTGTTAGATTCTACAGAAAACACACCTGGAGTATGTGGCTTTAAATTTCAGAGCCAATGAACAAGTGGCTACTTGGATCTTTAACACAACATGGACTGCCATGCTTATACTCGGGTCTACTTGGGTTTGAACTGAGATGGGATTCACCTGAGCAGCCATAGCAGGCATCTCAGGGGTTATCCAATAGAATTGACAGAAATCTTACCATTAATCCAAATGTTATGTTGTCCAGAATTTGAGCTGGAAAGGTATTGTCACATCTGCTACTTTGTTTCACACAGAACAAGAAGGCCCTTTGCTCCCACCATACGATGGAACAGGTAGTCACATGTGACAGTTAGGAAGGATCCAGGCTTAGAACAAGAACTGCAGATTAGAGTGCCTCCCCAGCTGAAGACTTGAGACTTCTTGAGTCATGGATATTGGTTTAAATATATGTATATTGCATTGTGTATTACATATTGCACATATTATATATTATACATATGTCATATATAATATATAATCATATATAAAAATATATAATATTAAAATAGATATACTATATAATGTATTATATGTTTTAATATAATTACATGTAAACATATAATATATATTGCAAAGATATATTCTAAATGTAAAATATTATATATTTATGTATCAGAGCTTTGCTTGTTTCAACCATTACTCTCTTTTACTTAGCTACTGCTCACTGACACTCAGTGGGGCTAAATAGCCAGTTCTTGCAACAACAACAGACTAAGTGGCAGAGACAATATCATTGAGACCATAAGCATTAGCCAACAGAAAGGAAAATAACAATGGAAAAAGTGACAGTTTGCTTTTTGTAACCAGAATTACTAGGGTCAGAAGTTGGGCCCTGATAGGTCACCCATCCTAATGGGAAAAGCAGGGGGAGGAGATTTATTCAATGTGTCGCGTTGAGAATAGGGACACCTGAGGCTGTCCGTCTCCAAGGTCTTGGCATGAGCTTTAGATTTAGACGGAGGGCACGTGTAACCCAAAGCTCAGTATTCCTGGTCCAGGTTCCTCTTCTCCATCACTGACCCACGTTATCTCTGCTCAGTGTTTAGTGTGAGTTGTCAGAAGCATATGGCATCTCCTCCTGGAGAGAAGTTGCCTCTCCAGCTGGCACTGGGGCTTTATCCTTCTCCCTTCCGGTTCCTTGGGGTCTGCTTCAATAGTCAGACAACCGAAGGGAGAGGCACACATGTCTAGAATAGCTCCCCTTTTTTCACAGTAGTTACAACATCACATTTCTCTGGTTCTTGCTCTTTGCTGGACTTCCGCTTTTGCAACTCCAAGGACCATGGGTTTCCAGAGGTGAAAGCAACTGCTGGGTAACTGACCGCTATCATGGAGAGATTAAACCCAAAGTGATACTTTTATTTTTCTCTATCTACCTTTCAGATACCACTGAGCTTTGTCAGATCCTATTTGAAATCAGAAAGGAGGGTCTAGATCCTGTCCTAAACCATGTTCTGTTATTTTGCTATGATCCAGACTTGGAGGTCTACAGATCTATATGCTTTCCGGGCCATATGAGTCACGATCCAGGGTCCCTTGTGGATTCTCAGACCCCTTTAAAAAACAACAAGGAACTTACGGAAGAAATTGCAGGCTAGAACTGCTAAAAGAAGCCTCGTTTATCAAAATAAAACACAAAGGATAGAATTTTTTTAGTTTGAATTTGAGGGATGGAGATTTACTTTGGAAGCTTATTTATGCTATATATTAATTTTCTCTTTAGAAATTTAATAGAGTGTGTTTGAATATACAGATTTGAGTCATATATCCATTGCTGGAAGAACTTCACACTGTAATTCTACTGAATATGTAAATCTTTGTAAATTATGCAAATGCGTATAATGTGAGATGCAGACTAGAATTCAGTAAAAATCTAATTCAGGCTATCCTCCTTTTCAACTCTTTCAGAGCAATCTGAGACAAATTCTGAGAGCCACTGTGGCTCAGAGAAAAAGGAATGACCACGACAGCAAATTCATGAAGATAGAAACAAGACTGACTTTACACACTGCAGCTCTGCTCTCTGGTAGCGTAATGTAATGCACCATAGACTCAAAGGCAAACGTAGCAGCAAGGCTTGAAGAGCTGGGCCTAAGACGCTCTTTCCTGCCATCCCTTATCTCCGCTTCAGTGGCTCCCCTGCAGCCGCTGCTTTCTCCAACCTCATTGCAGAGACCTCGGAGGGAAGATGGAGGGCACGTGGTTGGCCCATCCTCACTTGAGGAGGGTTAATGTAACAGAAGTCTTTGTGAACTCCCTCCCTGAAGATGATTGATCTTCTTAGGGCAAACGGGGCCTCGTGATCTTTTCAAATGTTTCTCCCATTCGCAGTATCTTTTACCGTCTATGCATTCCTTCAGCAGGGCAACCTCCTCAGTCTCTTCAAAGGGTTTTTTTCTAAAAGAGAAACAGAGACGTGTCACTTTTTAGTTTAAGATCATTCTAGAGATTTTGTCAGTTTTCAGGAGCATAACAGATATCCTTAGTTTTCCACGCAAAGTCCTTCATGATATAGTTCATGGTGGCCTAGTCACAAAAAATAAAATTAAAAAAAAAAAAGATTTCCAACTGAGACATCTGAAGTGCCACTATGATGTCAATGTGGACAAAGAGGACACAAGCGGTCCTGGGAAATGACCTTGACATGACTGAGGAAAGAAAGAATAGTGGAGGAAGTCAGGGTGGGGAGGGGAGATAAGAAAGGAGGAAAAATCTATAAACAAGAGTCATCAGTTAAGTGAGACTAAGTGACACAGGTGATTCGACAGCAGAAAATGCTATCTGCATTTTTTGGGGGGTCTGCTTATTTTTTCAATGAAGAAAATCACACGACAAAGCTATTTTAATGAATGGTGTCAATTTGAAATACTCAAATTGAGTGTCTAATTCCAGCCAAATATGAATCTTTGCTCTTTCTATTAAAGAGCATTTACCTCAAAATAATATTTGATGCTTCTTACTAATCATTGCATATGCTGTTGCTGTCCTGAATGCCTTTCCTGCCTTCTGATGGCGATTATTCCATGATTATAAAATTCACTATCCCCATGGTAGGGAGGCCTGGTGGCACTCAAAGAAAGAATAAGCAGGCTACCGAGATAAGACTTGATAGCCTATGACCATCTAGTGGGGGAGGATGTCCCCTTCGGTCTTAGACATGGGGGGGGGGTGAGGAATAGGATAAAAGCAGGAGGGAGGGAGGAATGGGAAGATACAAGTAATGGGATAACAATTGAGTTATAATCTGAATAAATTAATTAAATAAAAAATTTACAAATAAAATAAAATTCACTTTTAGCTTTCTGGCTAGGAGGTGAACCATGCTGGCTCTTTTAATTCACAGTGGTAATAGGCAATAGAATCATGCCCACAGCCACTATAAGCTACTCAAAAAGCATTTGCAACACCTCTACCATGTGCCATGCCCCATGCCTGCCATGTACTCCCCTCTCTAAAGTAACACTCAGCATCATACGCTGTGACAATTGATTTATATCTCTTTCATACATGATAATCTCTTTGCTAGAAGACAGTTGTGAATGAATGAAAAGAAAAACCTATGGTCAGGTAGATATGCTAGCCTCTGGGCAATATCCTTTAGAGACTCTGATCCTTAAACAACGTACTGTCTAGTATGATGAAAACGTATTCATAAAGTCCTGCCAAATATCATAAGCCAAATTGTGCACCAGGCTGAAGGAGGAAGGCATTACTGAACCCAGTAAGCTAATAAACCCTGCAAAATGCAGAGGAAGAGTTACAACAGGGCATGACTAGGGTCAGCTTCATAAATGCTAAGCAATTACCTAGAGTACCTTTTATGTATCATTAACAGCAAGCTTCTGTGAGTTAGGACCGGAACAATAAAGAAGCAGAACTCAATGAAATAGCCCTAGTATCTTTAGTCTTTAATGTATTACAAATGAAATTTCCATTATCTTACAGTATGTCACAGTTTTACTAAACTAGCAATTACACTTCTTTCCTTGGCTACTAAATATTATGCTGTCATAAAATTCTCACAGCATTACTATCTCAAAATCAAGATATAATTCTCCTTATATTTTCCAGCTACAAACAAGTTACATGAAATTATCACTTGTTTTTTCTTCTACACATAGTAGTTTGTACAAAGTTATTTAACAAACAAAATCCAAGATATTTTCTGCTATTAATGCTTTCTAAGTTTGTTTAAAATAATGTTAAATCTCAGTTAATTGAAGGCTATACACTCATGAATGAGCTTTTGTATAACAGCTATCAAAATATGGATTGTTCATATATTTAGAGAGAAAAGCTAAAGAAACTGGTAAGCATACATAATATTCAACTATAAAATAGTAATTTAACTGAAATACAAATTTAAAGTAGATATATTGTTCAATAAAAATGTATCAAGGTGTTAAAAGGCCGTAACGCTTTCAATTGGCCTTCTAGATTACAGTGAAGGGCCAAAGAGAAAATACAGTGAATCTGTTGAATCTGTTATGAGGAGAGAATAAAGGCCGTTGGCATCGTTGACTACGTCAGTAAAATAAGTGTGGATAAACAAGGAAATAAAACCCCAAAGATGAACAAATTCATTTTAAAAAGGAAAATGAACTGGGCTACAGAGGATTTGGAAGTGGATTTCACAGTGGAACATCAAATCGACACTAAGTATCTGTGAACGCGCTTAGATGGAGAGGAATTCAAGAAGGAAACAGTACTTTAACGATGAAAAGCCCATGTGAGGGTATTTGAAATAGAATAAGGAGGTGGGGAAAGGCTCAGAACTCATAAGCCAGTGAATGAGAATCAGCCCGAAACAGATCAAATGTAGTTTGTCTGTTTCTTTGTTTTGTTTGGGCTTTTGTTTTGTCTTGGGGACGGGGGGGGGGGGGGGGGGGGCGGGGGGGGGGAGGGGAGCGGGCAGGGAAGGATATATTTGGCTTATATAAACTGAATCAGTTTACTAAGGGAAGCCAACATAGGAACTCAATCCAGACAGGAACCTGGAGACAGGAGCTTAAGCAGAGGCCGTAAGGAACGCTACTTACTGATTCTTATCAGCATTCTTGTCTCCCAGGCTCCTACAGCATCGCCCCGGACTCTTAGCACGGAATGGCTTTTCTATTGAAAAGCTTCCATCTTCCCCAAACCACGTGGTCAGATCTGTCACAGCAACACCCTACTGCCCTGGTACTGACTTCTGAAACTTTACCAGCCTGACTTCTATAGTCTGCATTATTCTTCATGTTTAACCCTTGATGGTACTAGAATCTTCAAAATTCTGGGATCTTCTGCTGCAACTGAGCTGTGCTTTCACAACCAGCCTCTCCTGGGCTCTCCTCAGGAATTCTAACCCTGCCACACAGTGCCAAGCCTCAGGTGCTCTCTATGATGTCTCCAAAACCAGAGTCACCTGGGCGACCCTTACACTACAAAGTTCAGCTGTCAGCACAGGGTAAAACCTAGGCCACCTCTGGAGCACAGCTTCTGTGTGCTGACTCCCTCCCAGGAAACACTTTCCAGAAAACTTCACCTCAGTGATGCCGATCTCTTCTTAATCACCGCTAATCTCTCAGCTCCAGAAGCCTGGCATCAATTGTCCCAGCAAAGCAAAGGTTTCATGTTAATAGTTCAGTGATCTTGTAATCACATCCTACTCTTCAGACTCAGCCGAACAAAACCAGAGATTCCTTTTTATCATTATTATTTTACTACTTAAAATGATTTTTAAGGTTAACTATATTTTGATCATATTCTTTCCCGCTTCCAAGTGGAAATGTAGTTTAAAGATTAAAGTTAAATGTAGTTTAAGTTCATGCACCATGAAGTTCACTCACCTGGGTCTGCTGAAGGTTTGGATGACACTCAAGGTGGCCCGCTCAGTCTTGGGGCATGTTTGCTACACAACACACAATTTTTCTCCCTAGGGTTATAAACCAAATCAAGTATGTGACCCCACAGGATCCTTATGTTGTTTTTCCTGTGAACAACTCCACTTGATGACAAAAGGTAAACAATGTGACAGTCTAACCCAAGTAAGCACAAAGGCTGCAAGGTGGGAATTCTTTTCAGTGAAGCCTTCTGGAAAATATCCTCCTCTAAAAGCATGAGCCATTTTCCTGAGCAAAGGGCACCTTCCATCAACCTCCAGAAAAGAACCATTATGTTCAATCAACAGCTTCTCTAGCATTAAGGGGGGAAAAAGTTCTGTATTAACAAAATTGGGTCAAGTCACTATAATAAAAACCTAAGTGTATCAAGAAAATACAAATGTGTTTGTCTTTCCCTTACCAAGTCTTCTGTAGTTGGGAGTGAAAGGAGACCTTTGAATTGAAGCAGCTTTGATCTTCTGACACCTGCATCTCACCATGTGCCTCTCTATGCTTAACACCAAAGGAATCCAACAGAGCCATCTGGTCTACCACCATACATAAAGGCAACAGCTACCTATAGACTTCTCTAAGACTTTTTCTTCATAGCCACTAACAAGTGGACACATAGTCTTTTACAATACTCTCTGACCATCACTGCTTTGTCCACTTGTGCCCTCGTTTCAGGAATGTTGGCCAGTGACTTTCCATTGATCCTCAGCACACTCTTTTCTCTCCTTTTGAAAATTTGTATCTACTTTTAATAGCCCCTGTTCCAAAATATTCCTAGCAATTTTATTTTTCCTACTGATGCTAATGACTACAATTATTGGAACCAAATACTGTTCCAGGAAGAGCACAAGTTTGAAAATGTGAGCAAACAATTAGTTCTCTGATTAAGTAGTTATAAAGATAAGATTGGCTCTCTCCCCACTGGTAGAGGAAACTCTAGAACCCTATAGCAGAAAGTAGAAAAGGAAATAGTCACTTAATTATTGTATATACCCTACCCGAGGGCTTTGAGTGGTAAAGGATTTGCTATCATCAAATAAATGAATACATAATTTTTAAGCAAAATGGAAGTTAGTGGGTCAGTTCTTTCATTGGAAGAGCACAGGAAGAGGATCATGATGAGTTCAGCAGGTTAATTGAATCTCTGTCTCTAGAACTGACAAGCAAACAGAAAGCCACTCTGTCTGCCTCCAAAGTAGCCTTAACCTCCTTAGCTAGAGATTGAGATTCCAGGAATCAAGACTCAGATTCAACCCCCATGGGTGGCTGTATTATAACCTTCGAGTAAAGGTAAAGTATGACAGACAAACTCCAACGTAAGTGCAGAGCACTGGCTCCCTAGATGGTCATTATTCTTCACCTGGCCGATTGCATTTTCCTGTCAAGTGCACAATGAAATGTGGAAATGGCTTCCTCTGACATATTTACCTTCCTTCCTTAGATTAAGCTCCCACCGACTGTGTTTACTTATAGACTGACAAGGAGACTTACACCCCACATGCTACAATGGTGTAAATACAGAGCAATCCAACAGGCTCCAGTTTTTAGAGCTCTAACAAGAAAACCACATACAAAAAAAAAATGTCCATATAAATGGCTCTGATACTTAGGCCATATAACCCAGGAGAGCTGATGCCACTGGACGATTTGTAATCGTGTGTCGCCTTTACACTGCACCCACTATAAAAATCAATAAAGGAGAAGCTTTGCAGATCTTTAACAGTAAGGATTTAAATTATTTTATCCTCTACATATGCCTCCTCCCGTTCCAGAAAAATAGTCCCAAGATTATACAGGATCCTAGTAGAGATGAGATGTTAACCAAAATAACCACCACTTTTTTTTTTTTGAAAATTAAATTGAATGTCAAGAACTGTTAACTTACCCATGACACTATACAATTGGGAGTAAATAGGGCCTTCCCATCATCACAACATCAGTACCTCCTAACAGCACAAGTAAACCTCAGGAGCGTGCAGTTCCTATGGCTCCTGCTCATGCTGTTTCTACCACCTTATCAACCAAAAGTCATGTGATTTTCTCTAATCAGTTGGCTGAAGAGAAAGAAAGAGTGGCTTACAGGTGCTTCAGCATGGCATACTGGCTTAGCATTGGACTACCATGCCACCATAACCCTATTCAGAATTGGTCTCCTTGGCAGTTTTAACCTCTTATTAAATCTATTTGCTGTAGAATCATCTCTTTCTCATAATGAATCTGAGCAACACACACCTCATTTTTTTTTTTAAAGATAGATTTGGCAAGCTGTTTGTTAGATACTAAAAGACATGGGGGAAACAAGGTTAGATTTGTTGAAAAGGAATTTAGAGGAGGAAATATGTGGTGGTACATATGAGAATGCAGAGAGTAAAGGGGGTTTTGTCCTTTATCGATGACTAGCAAGGAAAACAGGTAGCAAAGAGACTAGCAACTGAGTAGATGTGATTTCTTATTCTACAGATGTCAGCCAGTTTTTCTCCACCCACTTTTGGTTCTTTTTCCACCAGCCTCATTCATCAACAGAACGATTATGTGATAAACATCAATGATAAAAATCCTTCCTGATCTTAGTAACTTGGACTTTCACTCACTCATCCTGAGAATAGAAAAGGCTAACACGGGTTCTATTGGTGCATTATGCCTCAGGAGAACCAGCTGCTTCCTGGCAGTTCATGTGGAACCTTCATGGAAGAGGCAGTAATTTTTTTCACTTCAAAAGATAGTTTTCTTTGGATATCAGACAGCTATGTTAGCCCACAAAGCTTCAGGCAAATAAACCATTCACAAATGACAAAGAAAAAGCATATCTTGACATGACCTTTAACCAAGAAACTTAACCTACAGTTAAGTAGTGAGTGCCTGGGCTTTTCCTCATTAAATACGCTAATCTTATTGCATAATTTCTAGGAATCAGTGGAGAAACCTTTTAGAAACTCATATATACTGCTAACTGGCTGGTCACATTTTGTAGGAGCCAGGTCTTAGAGTAGAGTAATTTGTGACTTGAGGACCACACTATGTGCTGTCAGTTTTCCTTCTGCAGTGAAAATTCATTAGTTGGGTAAATAGAAATAGAAATGTAGAATGAACGCTCGCCTCTTCCTTGTTCCCACTAGCAGCATTCTGCTTGCTGCCCTCATATCTTTAGACTCAGAGGACAAGGGTCTCCATTCCCAAGAAACGGATGCTTCTGCAACGTGCAGATCCAAACACCTGAGGAAGGTCACTCGTGAAAGTCAGTCATTAGAAGACAGCTTATATATGCCCGAGTTACTGATTTCAACTCCCAAGAGAAAACTGTAGTTGGCAGAGCTCCAATGCAACCCGTCAAATCTCTGCCGCCCTGGTTTGCATCCCGTGTAATCCTTCTATACCCTGGAATGTCTATAAGACCCATTAATATGTTATGACAATTGTGCCTCTTATACAACTCTATTTTTAAAGACTCAGCTGTGGATGATTAGAATAAGATTCTTATGTTCACTAGCATCTCATGACTGTGACAAATATCTAGGAAAACAACTTTAAAAGAGAAAAGATTTGTTTGGATTAAGGTTTCAGAAATTTCATTTCAAGGTCTTCTGGCTTCCTGCAGCCTGTGGTAAAACAGACTAGCACAGCAGAAAAGGCTCTGACAGAGGAAAGCTGTGCAAGTCATGGCAGCTAAGCAGCAGTCTAGGGCAGGACTAAAGAAGAAACAAGACATACAGCCTTCCAAATATGCCACCAGTGACATAGTCCCTTCATCCAGACCTGTATCCTGCTTCCCAGGACCTCTGAGTAATGCCCTCAAGTTATCAATCCATAAACAGATCACTGATTGGCGCTCACGACACAGTCACCTCCCTTGAGTCCATCAGCTGACAGTCAAGCTGTGGAGGCTTCTGAAATCAGAAGGATCAGAGAAGAAGAATCCCAAAAATGAGGTCAAAGGACACAAATGAATAATTGCAAGAGGCAACCAAGGCTTCAGTGGTCAGAAAATGTAGACTGCTGTCAAAACCATCGTGACGGAGGAAAAGAAGGTTTCTAGTTTGCTCAATGAACAAACAAGGGACAGCTGCAGACATGCCCAGACAAGGATTCAACATTTGCCCCTCCCGAGTACACGCTGCATGCCAGTGACTATAACTAATACATCAGCCTTTAGATAGGAACAAGACTTTACCAACACAGATCTGAGTCCTGGCTAAACCTAAATTGAAGTGAAAAGAATAAAACCAACAAATAGGTGGCCCCTACCGTTCTCTAACTTGTGAATACTGGGACAGTGACAGAGGAGAAGAAGGGAAAGAAACAGAGGTGGGGGGGGGGGAGAGACAGAGAGACAGACAGAGACAGAGAGATAAAGACAGATGCAGAAAGAGACAGAGAGACAGAGAGGACCATGATTTATACAATTTTCATGTAACAGAAAGTGACCAGTATACAGGAACTTGAAAGAAGGATGATATCCTAATTAGAGTTACTATTGCTGTGATAAAACACCATGACCAAAGCAACTTGGGAGGAAAGGGTTCATTTAAGCTTACACTTCCAGGTAACAGTCCATCACTGAGGGAAGTCAGGCAGGAACTCAAACAGGGCAGGCACCTGGACGCAGGAGTTGATGCAGGGCCATGGAGGACTGGTACCTACTGGCTTGCTGCATATGGCTTGTTCAGTCTGCTTTCTTATAGAACCCATGACCTTCAGGCCAGGTATGGCCCCACCCAAAATATACTGGACCCTCCCACATGAATCACTAGTTAATAAAATGCCCTATTACTTGCAGCCCGATCTTATGGAAGCATTTTCTCAGTTGAGACTCCATCCTCTTGCATTTCTCTAGTTTATATCCAGTTAACTTAAACTAGCTAGCACAGGGGATGTGTGTGTGTGTGTGTGTGTGTGTGTGTGTGTGTGTGTGTGTGTGTGTCACAGTTACATTATATACTAAAAAATTATAATTTAAACAGTATCTCTCTGACTCATTTTAATTATAACAATCAAACTGTGATTTCCAAAATGTGGCATAATTGAGGGAAAGCATTTAAATAAGTGTGGTGAAGTCTTTAATGGTCACCTTCAAAGCTCTTAGCAAAGCAAGTCTGTGAGGGACAAATCAGCTGCCATCCCAAAACCCTGATGTTGCAAGTATGATGTCATAGCATGTGCCAACTTAACTGTTGTGCTCAAATACTCCCTAAGATCAATAACTGGTACATACTCATTTCTAATAATAATGAGAGGGGCTTGTACTAGCAGGAACCTACCCTGTATCACACATAAAAGGTATAATTGAGGGCAATACTTACATTACCCAATTCTCATATTTCTAGAAAAGAAATGTTATTACCTACTTTTCAGAGAAGAAGAAAAAGTGCCAAGTGCTTTTTCCAAAGCCACACTATGAGGGAAGAACCTCGGAACTCACGGCCATCTAACACACATCCCATGCTTTCAGCCACAAGTTGATGCCAATCTCTTAGATTTGTAACCCTATGAAAACATCCTTCCAATTCTTTTTTATATTATAACTAAAATTACATCCAAGTTGTTATCGCCTCACCCTTATCTCCCTGCTCCCTCCCTCTCTCCCTCCTCCACCCTATTCCCTTCCCCTAGTCCTTTGACAGAAGGGGACTTCCTCCCTCGCCATATAACCACAGCCTGTCAGATGTCATCAGGATAGCTTGTTTTCCCTTCCTCTGTGTTCCCACAAGGATGTCACACCAAAGTTATCAAATCAGGGCCACCAGAGTTCATGTCAGAGGCAGTCCCTGCTCCTTGGGCTGCCCCCCCACACACACACATGGAGAGTTAGCTGTCTGTTGCATATCTCTGATCTAGGGTCTAGATTCTCTGCTTGCAATGTCCTTGGTTGGTACATCAATTTGTACAGGTCCCCCTAGATCCAGACCTGCCAGGCTTGATGGTCTCCTTGTGGAGCTCCTGACCCCTCCAGGTCCATCCATCCCCCAACTCTTCCATACATCTCTCAGTGCTGTACTCAGAGCCCTACTGTGAGACCCAGTATCTATCCCAATCCGCTGCTGGGTGGAGTCTCTCAAAGGACATCTATGTTGCGCTAATATCCACTTACAAGTGAGTATATATCATGTGTCTTTCTGGGTCTGGGTTACCTCACTCAGGATGATCTTTTCTAGTTCCACCCATTTGCCTGCAAATTTCAAGATTTCCTTATTTTTGATAGCTGAATAGTATTCCATTGTGTAAATGTACCACAGTTTCTTTATCCATTCCTTGGTTGAGGGACACCTAGGCTGTTTCCAGATTCTGGCTGTTACAAATAAGGCTGATATGAATGTAGTTGAGCAAATGTATTTGTTGTATGTTGGAGCATCTTCCAGGTATATGCCCAGGAGTGGTAAAACTGGGTATTAATGTAGCATTCCCAATTTTCTGAGAAAGCACCAGATTGATTTCCAAAATGGTTGTACTACTACCTCAAGACCCATCTATACCATTGTACAATAACTTGGAAATCAATCTGGCACTTTCTCAGAAAGCTGGAAATAGTGCTACCCAGAGAAACAACCAATTCTTTAAACACTAGCGTTTAAAGATGTGTCTCCTAGCAAAATGTTTCTCCCCTCCACCCCTGTGGATTTTGAAAATTTCTCATGAATGCAAATCTTCTATAATTTTCTATATAAAATGATAATTTTGATTATTTTCTGACCCCTATACTTTCTATTTTTAAAAAAAACACACACTGGGAAGTCTACATTTAATTTAAATTCAACCTTAGTTGAAAAGGTTTGCTGCCCTCTTGAGTACCACAATTTCTGGTACGGAATTGCTGACCTAGTTTTAAAGAGAGGGATAAACTCACATCCCTCAAATGTAGTCTTCAGGGAGAGAACAGAGTTATTGTTCGTGTCCCATTTATATGGAATGCTGACCTTTCAGAAGAATCTATTGCTTATTGTAAATGTTTAATGAATAAAAATAATTGAGCTCATACCCTGCAACCATGACTCACGTTGCTTTTTCTGGTTTTAAATACCACACTAAATACCTAACCTACATTCAGTCTTAAGGAAGACCACTTGGCTCCATGATTTGGAAAGCAAAACAACATACTCTTAAGCCTATATATCTTTAATCTCAAAGACAAAGTTTGTTGATAGAAAAGAACACCAAATCTATTAGCACTAACTGATAAAGAGGCAGAGGAAAGCCTACTTGTTACACAGTGTACTATGCTAAGCAGGTGCACAGTATTGAACAGTGTGTGGATGGCTCATAGACGGTGACTTCCACTCATATGAGAGGTCAGTAGCGGCACTAAAAAACATTTACTGATTAGAGAGACTGAGATGATAGCATGTGATACTGTCCTGGTTAATCTTATATGAATTTGACTGAATTGAAAGGTGTCTAGAAAGCTACCAAAGCTTGCTTCTGAGTGGATCTGTGGAAGCATTGCCAGAGATAATTGACACCTGTGTCAGGGAACAAAGAGAAGGCTCATCTGAATGAGTACAGCACCTTCCATTGGCTACAGGTGGAAGGCAGAGCAAAAGCAGAGGGGAGGGGAAGTGAGGTCACTCTCAAGCTTGATTTTTCTTGACCAGGTGTGTGTTTTTCTGTTTTCAGCACTTTAGATATCAAATGCTATAAACACAGACTTATACCAGTGGCTCTCCAGGGAGCCTCCAGGCTCTCAGCCTTAGACATGGGCTGCATCACTGATGCTGAGGTTAGCAGTTTATTGGACTCAGCAGGTACCACCTGCAGACAGCCAGTGTAGGACTGTTCAGTCTGTGTCCAGGCAAGCCAATCCCTCTCATTCATGCCTACACTTACATACATAGATATATACACACATACATATACACACATACACATATATGTATATGTATATTCTATTGGCTTTGATCCTTTGTCCCTCTACAGTGCCCTAAAAATAGTTATAAGATTCAGAATCAGAAATTGTTGTTTCATGGCATTTGCAAAGAAGATTATTTAAATGAATAACCAATTCAGAAATTGTTTAAAATATAGCATAAAGCTCTCAACAACAAATACTAAATGGTAAATATGGTTAGAGTTGAAACTATCTTTTGCTCCTCATTTTTATTAGTTCTTTGAGAATTTCTTTATGATGCATTTTGATCCTATGGGATCCTAAGATCCCTTCTTAGATCTGTCTCCTTTTCTCTACCCACCCAACTGTGCATCCTCTTTTTAAAAATCAAGTATAGTTTATCCTTCCTTATACCCTTAGATGTGTAGCCTTACAATGGAATGGTAGTCTACCCACCAGGAGCTGCGCTTTTAAAGAAAACTGATTCTCCCTCTCCTGTTAGTCATTAACTACCAGTGTCTCCTGAGTTAAGGCTGGGAGTTCATGTCTGTTTCTGCTCTCTATGCTGGGTTTTTGCCTTGTCTGAGATTTCATAGGTCTTGTGCATGCTGTTTCAAGCACTGTGAAGTCATATATGCAACTGCCTTGCTACCTTCAGAAAACAACATTTCTTTGTAGTTGTCCACTGCTTATGGCTCTTAAGGTCTTTCTGCCTCCTGTTCTGCTATGCTCTCTAAGCCCTGGGTGGAGGAGTATTATACAGATGTCCCAATTAGGGATGAGCATTCCCCAGTATCCTATCCTCTGCCCCTAATCAGTCATGGGTCTGTGCTAATCACCATCTACCATAAAAAGAAACTTTACTGATAAGGGCTAAGTAATACAGTTGTAATCTTTAGAACTGAAACTTTAAAATACTGACAAAAGAAACTGATGGAGGTGCCAGGACACAGAGAGAACCCCCATGTTTGTAATTGATGGAATTAATATTATGAAGGTGGCCATCATACCAAAAGCCGTTTACAGGCTCAATGCAACCCTTATCAAAATCCCAATGCAATTCTTCACAGAAATAAAAAATAATAGTAATAATAATTTTAAATTTTCCGTGGAAACAAAGAAGACCCGGGATAACTAAAAACAGTTCTGAAAAACAAAAGAGCCGCTAGAGATAACCCCATCTTGAAATTCAAATTATACTACAGTGGTAAATTAGTAAAACCAGCATGGTACTGGCACAACTGATCATCAGTGGAATAGAACTGAAGGCCCACATATAGGTCTAGGCCCCCTTGGGCTCCTGACTCTGACAAAGAGGCAACAAATCCACACTGGAGAAAAGACAGCATCTTCAACAGATGGTGCTGTCTGTCTGAGTAGCTACTCATAAAAGAATGAAACATAATCTTTATCTCTCACCCTGCATAAAACAATACTCTAAATTGATCGCGAACATCAATATAAGACCATATAAGACCTGATGGCCTGGATCTGACAGTGTAGAAGTGTCAGCTTAGTAGACGTCAGTGTAAAACAGTGATGTCCCGTGGGTTAAAGAAGAGCTTTAAGTTGAACAAAAAGAAATAGAAATGGCTCAGCAGGTAAGACTGTTGGTGGCATAAGCTTCATGACCAGAGTTTAATTCCTGGAATCTGCATAAAGCATCTGATGCAGTCAGTAGCTTGCATCTGTAGCCCCAGCGCTCTTTCAGGGAGATGAGAGGTAGAGACAAGTGGACTGCCCCGGAGCTGCCATGTCCCGGGCAGAGCAGATAAAGCGATAAAAGAGACCCTGGATGAAGAAGGTGAGAGGAGAAAACCAACATCTAAAAGTTATCCTCCCATCTCCATATGCATGCTGTGGCAAGTATACAATCTCACAGAGAATCATCATCGTCATCATCATCATCACCATCATCATCATCATCATCCAAAAACATGAAAATAAACAGTTTTAAAAGTGCATTTTAAGTGCAAGGAGCGAGCTTAATGAAGATGAACTTTACAAAATTTTACATTTTTAAAGTTGAAATAATGGAAAAATTCATGGTAGTATATGAAGTCTGCCCAAATAATAAAAACTGAGGATTCCAAAACGATTCAGCATAGTCACATTTGTTAATGAGGATAATGCACTTATTTTTTAGCACACTACAAGTTGAACACAAAGGCTTAATAATTCTTCTTATTTTGGATTTCAAACCCAATAAACACAATTTGTATAATATAACTAAGTCTAATAGCTTCAACATATACATTCTCAAACAGACTGTTTTCCAAATAACATGGAAAAACAGAATTTAATCTTCCTATTTCTAAAGTCTTTAGTGATACCCTAACAGGATTATTTCAATTGTGATTCAAGAACAAAAAATCATTTAATGGAACATATATCAAATTGCATTTTGTTAGGTGGGCTCATAAAATATTAATTTAAAATTATCCTAATAACTTTTAAGTATATTTTCAAGTATATTTCTAGTACCTAATCATCCAATTACCTATCCAATTATATGTATACAGACTCTTACAAGCTACTTCATAAAGCCAGGTACAAATATTATATGCACATTGCTTTGTTGTTGTTGTTGTAGATTTCTTAGTTTATTTGTGCTTTTTCTTGGCAGTTAAAACTCATTTTATTTTCTATGGACTGCTTCTGGCTGTGCCTCCAACAGAAGATCTTTTTAAAATCCACTGCCTGATTTTAACCTTTGATTTTTCCCTCTTTCTTTTTTTTATAATTTCATGTTTTGTTAAAGCATCTACTCTGTATAAAAAACATACTTAATGATATAATTAGTTTTAAGTTGACTTTAATTGGTGATTAAAACTCTTTTTTATTCTTTTTCTACAGTCCCCCAATAGTTAAAGAAATACATACACGTTAACATGGCAGATTAATACAGGGGCTGGAGGAAACTAATATTCTTGTATCTTAACTGGTCACTAGACTTATTTTGAATTGGTCTTGCGTCTTTACATAAGAATAGTTATAGAAATTTCAGAGTTTCTCACATTCAGTGTTGGTGAAGCTGAACTCATGCTATTTCTATGACACTGACAGGGGGACGTGGTCTATACTTTTCTGACTGGGTTCCCTGGTGCTCTTGGGAGAGCAGGAAATGCCCTACAAATTCCATCCCCTGGAGTTTACTTTTTAGCTTTCTTCCCGGGGCTGACGGTGTGAGCCCCATTTTCAGCTTTACTCTCACAATAGTCCAAAGTATTGCTTGCTTAGGTTTCAGCGCATTTTGAAAATTTTTTTTAAACAATAATAAGTCTAAAAGTTGATCTCAGTTGTAGAATGGTAATAAAACATCATTGCTCAAACTTCCAGATCGAAAAGTGTGAGATCAAGTCCGCAAAGACAAGCGTATGAAGGACGCAGTGTCCAAACCACAGCGACTACAGACTAAAATCCTGGGAGACCCTAACTTGAAGAGTCAGGAGGAGGGGACCTCGCTAAGTGCACGGGACAAGGCGGGCACTAAGCATCCTAGCCTAGGTTATGACTGTAAACTAAGAAATACAAAACCAGAAGGAGATGGCAGAGGTCTGTTCTTTAGCCATAGTTAAGGACAATTCTTCACCACAAAGATTGGCAGCAGAACAGACGCAAAGGGATAGAGAAAGGGGCGCGTCCTCAGGGTCCAATAGGAAAGCATTATGATAGGAATTATTACATCTACGCTAAGCAAAAACCTACCCGGTAAGAAAGTACGGAGTGACAAGGTGCTTTGAATTTCTGCAATAGTTAATCTTTGATCATTATAGGGGCCTGTTCACGTAGAACACTTGAGCACTTGAAACGTGACATGGGAAGCTAAGAAGCTGGATTTAATTTTGTGTTTTAAAGTACTTTTACTTGAAATAAGTCTTTGCACCTACTCTATGGGACATGACGCCTTTATAGAGATGCAAGTGACCGGCTCTGCCTGGTTAAAATAGGCTATGTTTCCCCCTCCGGGCCATATGACCTCCTGCAAAAGAGCCTAGGCATACTGCATGAAGCCCACTAATCTTCAGAATGCAGCTGTTTTTGTTGAGCATCCGACATCACTCACTTTCCTGATTTCTGTTGGCATCTACATCCATTAAGGTATAAGCTTTGGGTGTCACAGGAATGTGTAGGATTTAGAATACTGTATTGGTGGCCATATGGTTCCTGAGCTCCCCAGAAGGTCTTTTTCACACCTCCCACCTTACATTACCCAATTAGCACATTGCCAGAAGCTAGGACTCTCCGCAGCCTGCGCACCTGGAGGAAGGAAGGCATGGAAGTAGCCCCTGTGCGTGCCTGTCATCCTGGAAAGGAGGATCATGTGGAGAACTAGAAGTATTCAAGGACAGCAGGAAGAGGAAAGAGATGGTGTGTAATGATGTGCTGTCTACAGAACATGGCACACAGCTGTTCCACTGGAAAGCATGGTCCTCGCACTTGGCAGCATTCCAGAATTTCTATTACTCACGCTGGAAGGCACCCTCAAGAAGAGCCTGGACTCCTCAGGCCTGGTAAACTGAATCTTGACAAGTATCTCTTCTCCCCCCCCCCGCCCCACCCCCTGCCCCCCCCAGCAGACAATGTGGCATGCTGGTCTGGTGATATTGTTCTTTGCAGATCTCAGAAGGCTCGAACTTCTAACTCAAAAGTAAGAACAGACATCTGAACTCTGTGAACCTGAGAAGACTGAGCTGGGTGTGGGGGAATGCATAGGCAGGCATTTCCCATTATAGGCTCACACCCAGGGAAAGACTGACTCCAAACCAGTTGGGAAAGGCAGAACAATTATGGTGTGCAGTTTTGTAACACAATAGCCCTAAATATAGAATCTGGCCCATAACTCACATGAATAAACATAAATGGAAGGCCAAACCATGGCTCCCTCGGCCAGAACTGGACATTGTTCTAAAACGGTATTGTCAGGTTAGACAAAACTGTAACAATGCGTGTGGTCCGTCTGCTGTGGGTTTCCAAGTCTTCTCTGGGCACAGAAGATTAGGTAGTGAGACATCTTTTTGCTGTCAAACAAAAGTAGAGCATAGATTTCTGCCTAGAACACAAAATAGACACAATTGTCCCTCTTTCCCCTCATTTAAGTATAACTAAACACCATGGAAATTACATGTATTTTAAAAGCCTTAAGAAAGTTCTAAGGAAGACCGAACAGCAAGAGAAAACCCTCAAGTCTCAAACAGTAACATGGTAGTGAGTTCCTTGGGTCTCTTCCGCCCTCTTTTAACACCGTACCAATTGAACTGGTGTTGGTAGCTAAAGCAGCTATCCAACTAGAAAAGTCCAAGCAATGCTTTCTCCATCTAACCAAGTAAGAAACAAGACAACAGTTTTAGGTAATATTTCTTTTTTCATTTAATTTATTTTGAATAAGGAAAAGATAATACATTTATGAAATCCAGTTACTAAATACCACACCTGTCAAAAATCTCAAGTGTTTTTTCTGGCCATTGACCACACTGTTCTAACTTTATGTTAAAAGACAAACGGATCAGATTGGCTTATATAGCTTTATAAAAGCGTAAGCTGAGAGAGTTATCAGTCTCTCCGGTTTTAAGAATCACCACACTACTTCAGAGACAAGGACCACAACCATAACGCGGTGTTGGTAAAAGACTAAGCATCCCACCAGAAGAGAGGTGAAAGCAGAAACGGCATCACAGAAATACGCTGGCTGCTTCCTGGCAAAGATGTCAAAGGAATTCAAGAGAGTAAAGTGGGCCTTTCCAACAAGTGGTGCTGAAATAAATGGAGATCCATGGGCAAAAAGGATAAACCTGTCTTAAGTCTCACACTCAGTGTGAAAACTAACTCAAAATAGACCATGGGGGTGCACACAAAATGCAAAGCTACAGTGTCTTAGACACCTCTCAAGGGTATGTAGTTCAGTGGAAACTCAGTCTTCATGCTCAAAGCACAACTAGTGAAAAGAAAATCAATAAACTAAAAAAAAAATTCAAAATTTAAAGCTTCCTTTTTTTTCAAACTGTCCTTATAGGAAGACAGCAAGCTACAGAGCCAGAGGAAATGCGTGAAAAAGAAACAACTGACAAAGAAGTAGCATTTATAACCTATGATGAGCCTCAATAAACAGCCATCTACAACAAGCAATCTAGTTAGAAAGCGTGAAAAACACATGAGACGCTTCACCAGATATGTAGACTCAAATAAACAAAAATAGAAACTCAGCATCCTAGCTATTAGAGGTTAGAAATTAAAAACATAATAGGAGAGTTATGTGGGACACCTTGGAGGGAGATGGGGGAAGGGGAATATTTTAATTAAAAACATATACAAAAAAAGATACTACCATCCCATACCAAAATAACTAAACTTTTAAAATTTGGGGATATGAAAAGGCTGGATATAGTAGCTCACACCTCTGATCCTAGATCCAGAGAGGGTGAGATAGGAAGGGTTGCTCTGAGTTTGAGGCAAACTCTGGCAAAAACAAAACAAGTAAACAAACAAAACCATGGTCATACCAAATGCTAATGAGGACATAGAAATCAAAGTTACACACATTTCTAGAAGTAATATAAAATGCTACAGGCCTCTTGCAAAGAGTTTGGTACTTTTTTTAAAGGGGAAAAATTCCACTAATAATTAATATTGCCCACCAGTTGTACTTATAGAAATCATCCCTGAAAAAAAAAATCAAGAAATGTGTTTATCAGCAAAGCTGTTCACCAGATTGGTACCTACTTTATTCACGTGGGAAAAGCCCACATGTGCTTCACTGGGTGAGTTCTCAAACACACTTACCCATCAGTACTGAGGTAAATGACCCAGCTATAAAAAGGGACAGTCTTCTGGCACACACAACAGCAAATGCTCAGACACTCAGGTGGAGTGTAAAAGGACGTTCATGAAACCACAAGCAGAAAACATGCTAAAGATTGGCACGGGGCCAGGAGGAAGGGGGTGGTGGCTAGGATGGCGGGCCTGTGTGATTTTAAAGGGATTTTCTGTGTTTGATAGAAAAGCTCTGTGGCTGGAGAGTGTTGACGTCATTGTCCTAGTTTTGATATTATTCTCTAGAGTTTTCAATGGTTTTACTATTGATTAAATTGAATAAGGAAAAGACAAGGCCAGTCTGTAGTATTTATTACAGCTGAATATGAATTTGCAGTTGACTCCAAATGAAGAGTTTAATTTAATAAACGTAGAGAACTGAAGGAAGAAAAACACAGTCGAGCTCAAGAAACGCGCCGGTCACAGCAGAGAGCTCCACTGTCTGTCTTGCTGCTGCTGCTTTTACCATCGTCTGACTCGTGCGTTTGAAGTCGCAGCACACAAAGGAAGAAGAAAAGACACCTTTAGCCTTAAAGGACAGAAGTAGGGGAGATTAAGAAACAGATACAAGAAACAGATTGAGGCTCAGCGTAGGAAAGAGCTCGGTGGCAGGAAACTCAGTGTCCAGCGCAAACACAGGCCGCCTGGAGAGCCGAGCTGCCACGCAAGTGCGTTCAAGCAGAAAGAGTGCAGCCAAAGGCCTGACTTCGTTTGGAACTCATCCGGAATCACAAATTCAAATGTCAACGGTAGCCACAGAGTGAACAGGAACCACGAACGCAAGCTGGGAGAGAGAAGAAAAGTGATGGACAAAGGCCGTGGAAAACTGCAGAGGCCATCTGCCACCCAGCCCCGGGTGAGCAGTGCCTCGCAAGCGCGCTGACCCGGTGGGGAGGAACCTGCAGATGTTTCCACGCCAAGGTGGAAATGCTGAGAGACAAAGCTGCTCGCTCCAAATAAGACTTATCTGGGATTTGTTCTACGGTTTTAATTTTTTAGCAATTTAATCTAGTAATAACAAATGGTTTCCATCATGCACCTGTGCTTACGAACTTCAAACAAATTTTATAGTGAGATGTCATCATGGATAAATTGCTGTTTTCATTAGGAAAGAGAGAGAGAGAGAGAGAGAGAGAGAGAGAGAGAGAGAGAGAGAGAGAGAGATGCTTTTTGAAACAGGGCTTCTTTGTGTAGCCGTAGCCGTCCTGGAACTGTATCTGTAGACCAAGCTGGCCTCAAACTCACAGAGATCCACCTGCCTCTTAGTCCTAAATTCTGGGATTATAGGCATGCACGCTGCCGTCACTAAGCTGAGAACACATATTTTTAAATGTTTTATACAAGGTCTCACAATTTAGCTCAATCTGGCCTGGAGATCACTATGTAGATAGACCAGGCTAATCTCCAACTCACAAAAAGTCCACCCTATCACAGCCTCCTCACACCCGCTGCCTCTGCTTCCCAACTGCTAGAGTGAACAGTGGACAAGAGTTTATGCCTTAGCTGCTGCAGTTCGTGCTTGATAATAATGTTGCCATTAGAACAGCCTTTCTGGTCAGGCATGCATGGTGGCAGTGGCTAGCACACGCCTTTAGCTCCACCGCTCAGTCAGCTACATAGTGAGATCCTGTCCCAAAACAAAACAAACAAACAAACAAACAAACAAACAAAAACCCCAGTGTCTTTGTTCAACCCTGAATGTGACCCCCTACCCCTTCATCTCTGAATGTGACCCCCTCCCCCACGCCTTTAGCTCCACCGCTCAGTCAGCTACATAGTAAGATCCTGTCCCAAAACAAAACAAACAAACAAACAAAAAACCCAGTGTCTTTGTTCAACCCTGAATGTGATCCCCTCCCCTGCCCCCCCTCCCTATGCCCTCCCCCCCACACACTTTGGAGGACTTTTGTGAACACTTCCACTTTCTTGTGGCATGTGCCTTCCTTACCACACAACCAGACAGGTATTAGTATGCTTCTTTGCTCAAGTCTACTTCCTGAGAAATCTTTTCTCTAACACAATTGGAACATTTTGAGAAAACTTTGTCATGTCCTGTATTTTGCTTCTCTGTCCTCGTAATTGCTTACCATCATTAGCAAATGTTCACAAATAGCTAAATAAACATCACAAAGATTTACTTACTGCCAGACCCTGCGTCGGGTAATGGGCCTTACTATATCTCTGGCCTAAAAGAAGTGTTGCAAGGATCAGTCGTCCCCCGCCTGACCTGCCTGAGCGTGTGCAAGCACCATCACACCCTTCCTGCCTATCAGCCAGCCTCTCCCACTGGTGGCGACGGCACTGTCTCTACCCCCCAGAAGTCTCCGGAAGCTTTCTAACAGGTCTCGACGAGGGTGTCTATTCCCCGCTTTGACTGCGAAAAGGAATAAAGGTGTCAATCACATCTCCATCCATTTTATGCAACAGCGGCTTTAGGAGGTCTCTGGAATATATATAAAGGTATCCTAGACAGTATGGACGAGGCACCAGAGAAAGCTAAGGAGGCCGCTTTCCTAACTCACGTTTACTTCAGCTTCAGCCAGGTGTGACTTAGTCGCTGCCTACAGTTTCCCCGGAACTGTGAGGGCCTTGTGTGTGGCAGGCAGGGCTCCCCAGCTCCAGGGGAGTAACACACAATAAGGCAGGTGTATCTGGTCCAGACCAAAGTAATCACACCTGAGCTATGGTCAGCAGATTTCCACTTAGCTAGCAGACGCTGAGGTTTGGGTTGAAAAGACACTTTGGTGTTTGAAAAAAAATAATAAGTTTATCAGAATTCAGAAAATTTTATGCTGGGGAAAAAGAACACACACACACACACACACACACACACACACACACACACTTCTTTTGCCCATAAAAAAATGAAAATATTTAGAGGTCCATCTTAAAGTCTTTGATAACCAAATATCACCCTCTTTTAGACAGGAAGTGAAGACAGTGGACAACATGGCTGGGGCCTGGCCAAGCTTTCACTGGCACCTCACAAGACAGGAAGCTCTGAATGCTACTCACAGCTCAGACATGAGAGAAGGTGAGAGATTTTCTAATTACCCTGAATTGGCCACTACTCTGTGTGTGTGTGTGTGTGTGTGTGTGTGTGTGTGTGTGTGTGTGTGTGTGTGTGTAAAAGAGAGAGAGTTGAAATAGCACATTATGCCTTATAAATATGTGTAAATTACACATCTACAACTGTTTTTTTTTTACTTGAAGCTTATTTCTGAGAATTTTTAGTTCCACAAGAAAAAGTCTGAGAATCAAATCCTCCTTCACAGCTCTGTATGCCAGGAGTGACAAGGTGCCCAAGGTGTCCTGGTGTCCTCTGGCTTGTGTGCTCATCGCTGAGCTTGGAAACGTTCAGGAATGGCGTCTTCCCTTGCACTCCGGTGCAGCCGTGTTCTGTACTCCTCTCAGGAAATTTCATCTCCTTTGAGTTTCTCTTTGATTCCATCAGATTTCACACCCAGCACTTCCCTCACCCAAACTATTACTTCGTTTGTTGTTTTTCTCTGAGGTGGACTTATTTGGTCTTATTGACTGTGTTGTTTTGTAGACTTTTTTTTTTAAGTGACAGAAAAGAGAGAGGACCAAAAGGCCTACCTCCTACTGAGGATTTCAGTTTCAGAGGCCAGTTCTAAGGACACACACTGCCCTAGGAATGGCTGGCCAGAATCCTGCAGTGACCTCCTATAAACCTCAACACTAGAACAATCCGCTCAGACGCCTAAAGGCTGCAGAGCGGCACAAAGAAATGAAGCATGCTCTCTAGTGCCGCTTGTCACCTTTTAGACCTGAAAGAACAAAGGTTACCAGCCAATAGACAATTCTATCAAAGTGTAGTTTCTGGGTTAAATTTCATTCTGATAGATCTGGGTCCAGTGAAAGCCAAAGCACCAGCATCAGTGATTCCCTTAAAACTTGTCTTCAGTCTAAGGCAAGCTTTCCTTACCTGAATTCCTAGACCAGAGCCATATCTGATCGCCTCCTTCTGCCCCTTTTCACCCTTCCAGTATATTTTTCAAGAACAACAAAAGGGTTGTTTAAACACATCATCATGAAAGAAAATTCCTCCTTGCCACTACAAATCTGACTGCTCTTCAGTTAAACGTAGAGCTCGCATTTACTAACTCTTCACCCATTCATTCTCTCACCACTCTGCCCCTGTGTGTCACCCTCTCGCCCGCTCCCTCTACCCCAACTATAGCAGTCTCCACTGACTCTACTACACCAAGCAAGCTCTTACAGATGTTATCCTAGGAAGTGGTTAAAAACCCCTTTCTGTTTTTTAGACAAGGACTCAACCGTAGTCCCTGCTGGCCTGCAACTTGCTATGTAGACCCTATTGGCCTCAAATTCACAGAGATCTGCCTGCCGCTGCCTCCCAAGCTCTGGGACTAAAAGTGAGTACCACCATGCCAGGCTTAAAACACATTTTTTTAACAAAATAATTGCAATTCACAATAAAAAAAATCAAATATTTCATATTTCCTTAATTTAGATTCTTAGAAAATTCCATAGAATAAGCTCAATATTTACAGAATAAAGGCAAACTGTAAATCCCCAGGTGTGTTTGAGTTAGAGAGAAAATGGAACATTTGGGAGGAGGGAGACGTCTTTCTTAATTGCCTTCACTTAGGAAATGAGACCCAACTTCGTCCTGAGTCCAAAATTGCTTGCTCACTCTCAATTGTAAAGACATAGAATCTTGTCCTAGAACTTCAACTCAGTGTCACCGTTCCCTCCAATTTATGTCAGTCAGTTAGACTATTTCCTAGATCTGGAGGTGTTTGGGGCAAGATGCCTCAGTTTGGGTTCTGGGCCTAAGCTTCTGGGTCATGCTTGCTGGTGCCCTAGCTGTGCGTTTTTGCCCATTTTCTAATTCTCATCTCTGAGAGGTCTTATAGCTAGACCCATGCCTGCAGTTTGCTCCATAAGACTCAACTGAATTTCGTACATTTTGCCTAAGAAATAAATTCAGAGATGCACCCACCTAGATTGTCTCAGAAATACTTGTTAGCCAGTCTCTACTATCAGCATCTTAAAGGACATGGCTTTGGGGGCAATAGGCATCCAACAATGGCCCAATAATAAACTCTCAAGGAAACAGTACTTGGTCCAGAGTGGTCTACCAGTTGACCAAAGCCTCTAGCCTCTTATCCCAGTCTAGCTTTTCTTTCCACTTGATACTGCTTCCAACCTCTATTGTCAAAGTTACAAGGACGGATGCCCTGAAGAATCCACTTGCAACCTCCAACATTCTTAACAGCAATGTTACAACTGAGAAATGTAAAGAGGTAGGGAGTAAAGCAGAATGGGGGTGGGGGGGCAGGGAGAGAGACTGGGCAACCTCTGAAGCAAGCCTGAGAAAGGTAATGGGCCTTCAGCAGACCACAGGCTCTTAACATCAGGTAATATCATTTCAAAAGATAATTTAAGAATTTCAGGTAAAGTCTCTTCTAATTCTCACTCTCAAAAAAAAAACAAAAAAAAAAAAACCAACAACAACAACCAAAAACACCCTTCTTCATTTTAATTTAATTCTTTTACAAAAAATAAATAAAAACATCAATTCTTTAAGCATAGTTTGGGTTCTGAATGGTACCTAGGAGACCCAAATTCACTATATCGTATGACTTTTAATATGTCACCCTGCAGACTATGTCTTTGCAGCACCCATTTGTTACAAATTCCCTTTCTGCTATATGTACTTAAGGTTTAAAATAAGCTAATAAGATATAGTCAGCCCTCTGTTTCAAGACACAGTAAATTTATTATTAATTCTTCCATTTTTTTTGTTGTTGTTACTGGCATTTAGAGGCTGAAATTATCCAGCCCTGCTTTATTATTGCATTTTCTTATTCAAAAGTGAACTGCCTTTGATCCAGTGCATCTAATATCTAAAAGACACCTTGGCTGCATCCACAGTCCCACACAGGCACTGTCTTCCATTGCCTGAGGGTGAGAATGGCTAGTGCTGTCCAAATCCCCTCCAGCCTTACTCATGAGTGGCTGATGTCTGCGCCAACCCCATTCCACTTGGCCCCTTATGAGCAGTTCTGAATTCCAAAGGCTGCTTGTTTGAAAATTCATGAGCTTCTCAATGATGCAATTCCTTTTTTGGCTGCCCCACCGCTCAGTTAGTTCAGACAACAAGATGCTTGGGGAATGGATAATTTTTCCTTTTTCGCTGCCAAAACCTAACAGAGGGGTTGGTATTTTATAGCTATTGTGGAATTTTCGGAAGTTTGGAAAACAGAGGATTTTATTTTTTGTTTTGTTTTGATATAGGACATTTTGACAATGGCTTTGGCGGCGATACAGAAATCTCCACGCTTGTAAAGCAGAATAACATTTGCAGCCATCTGGCTTCCATGTAGCACCTTCTGAGTGGGACAGATATAAAAACAGTTACAAGTAGTGGAGCTAAAATGGCTGTCCAAGTGGTTTCTGACCAGAGTGGTCCATGACCAGAATCTCAGGTGATGGAGATGGTGCTTCATCATTAGCGCACTTCCAGCGGAAGAACGGACACTTCCAGGATGTCTTATTTTTCAGCCCCTCCGTGCTCATTACCACACGTCTTCCAGATTTCTGAGCTGAGAGTTTTGCTCAGTAGAACATCTCCCATCACAGCAAACTGCAAAATCCACCAGAAAATTCTGTGAATCTTTTTCACATACAGTGAAAACATCCAACCAATTTTTTTCTACAACTTGAGCCTGATTTTAAGAAATTTAGAAGAATATTTAAGTGCCAGCATTGGAATCACGTTTACCTTGACATTTCAATGCTTTGCCTTTACATGGTAAACATTAGATGCTGTTGGGATGTCTTTTTTAAACAACAAAATACAGGTAATTCTCGGGGATTCTTAAAACTGAAAAAAAAGAAGTCCCTTTAAAGTAGCAACTGTGACATTTACTCTCTTTAAAATTATTTGCTATTTATCACAATCATCTGAACACATAAACATATATAAGAAATAGTACAGTCATGGGAGGCCAATGTTGCTCACTGACCCAGAAAGAAATTTGCCAAAGTTGGCTGAACATACAACACACAGTTGCTATGAGGGAGGAAATGGGAAAAGCAAGTCAGGAAAGCTTACCTGCGAGGAAGAGATAATAACACAGAAGGAGAGGGAAGGAGAAAGGACAGATACTACTAGAGATGCTTGAAAAAAATAAGAGGGAATTATATTGTTTTATAGATAGTTAAAATTACATCTAATAAAATGTGAATACCTTAATATATGTGTATGCATGTTGGTATGTGTGTGTAGAGAAAGGATAATTAAAGTGGCACTAATTGAACTAACTATGCTCTCCTTACAAACTATAGATTATTTAACAAAACCTCTAATGCCAAGCACAGGAAACCTCCTTCCAAGTTGTTGGTCTGGGGAGTCCAAGACACCCCCCAAACAAAATAGGCTAGTGCTGAACTTTCTGGAAAGTGCCTTCCAAAAAGAAGGTAAGACTCTATTAGTTAAGACACTACACACTTTGAACACAGGATTTGGAGAAATCAACCTCAACTTGACCTGGAATTATTCTCACTGAGGACAGCTCTGGTGGTTTAGGTAATGCCAATGAGCCACAGCAGTGCTCACTATGATAAGATGTTCTGAAAGAAATAGAGGCATTTATGCCCTGAGTGTAATCAACAGTGGTGTAATTGGGCTTAAGGCCTACTCAGTAGGAGGGAAATCATGGATAGCACTGCAAATTTAATGAATAACCTATAGCTGATGGCAAACCTACTATTGTCACTATTCACCAGTATAATTTCTAACTAACTGCATCATAAACATTTAGCTTTGTATCCACAGATAAGTGCAGCTTTCACTCATCATCAAAGAAGCTTCCTTTCTCAACAGACGAAGATCAAAACAGAACACCACAATTAGTCAAAATGCAGAGACGAAGTGACAGTGACCATGAGGTGCCTGCCCCCAATTTATGCATATTTAGTTTTTTGAGACAGGGTGTCTCTGTGTAGCTCTAACTGTCCTGGAACTCCTTCTGTAAACTAGGCTGGTCTTGAACTCAGAGATCTGCCTGTCTCTGCCTCCTGAGTGCTAGGATTACAGGCATGGGTCACATCCACCCAGCTAGTAATATTTTTACAGCATAACCCTATACTTAAGGTGTAAGGAGCACCACAAAAGAGGTGACAGAAATATTTGTAAGAGGCAGAGGACCAGACTTCTGCTGTGAGATAACCACTTCTAAAATAAAGGGGGACACAAGGGGGCACAAAGTAGAGGGTGAATTTGGGAAGAGTTTTAGAAAGGAGTGGGAGGAATATGATTGATATATATTGTATGAAATTCTCTAGGGGTTGAAGATCAGATAGTTTAGTTTTACAGTTAAGCTTAGTTGTTTAGGGGTTAAGATGTTTTTAGGTCTAGATAGATGTTTTAAGTTACAATGATGAGATATGACAGATATTGATTTACATTCAGAATTTTAGACTCACCAAGATAGGAAAGATGTTTTCTTCAAGGCTGCCAAATACAAATAGCCAAAACACTATGATTGTAGCATTTATATTATTCCTGATTGCTTTATGGTTCTTCTTGCTGTAGATAGTTTATTGTATATATGTATAATAATATAAATGGGCATGTAAAAACTATTTAATTAAAAAAAGAAAAAAAAAACTGGGCATGATGGTGCATGCCTTTAATCCCAGAGAAAGGCGGATCAATGTGAGTTCAAGGCCAGCCTGGTCTACAAAGCAAGTCTAGGACAGCCAGAGCTACACAGAGAAACCCTGTCTCAAAAAAAAAAAAAAAAAAAAAAAAGAAAGAAAGAAAGAAAGAAAGGAAGAAAGGAATTATTGAAAAATTATATTATTAAAAGATTGTAAGTGAAACAGTACAGGGAGAGGTTTCTGATTTAACTCATTTACCTCTCACATTCTTCTAATGTCTATCCAAAATTCTTTTAATGTACCCACTAGTAATCTATAAAAGATGTTTTATGCCCTCACTTATTTTGCACCTTTTCTATAGAGTAGCATATTTTTATCCAGTGCTTTCAGAGATTCCACACTTAAGCTGTCACATTAAGGAAAATTACAGCTAAGAGTGATCAGGTAGGAATGTCCCACAAACTCCTTAGCATGACAAAGGAAGGTGATGCAAAGAGCAGAACAGCTAGAACCTCTCCCGTCTGTTCAGTCCCCACACTAGCAGCTCCAGCTCTACGCCATCCACACACTCCCAGACACACCTCTGCTCACCCAGCTCCTTCACCAGCTCAGCGTGCATCAGTCTAGAATCTCACATCAGAAACACAGCCAATGAGGAAATCTGCATACCCAGGTCACTCAGCAAAACACAAATATGGAAGTCAACACAATGAGCCCACCTACAAGAAACCTCACTAGTCCTATAGACTTATTCTTGAATGAGATTGACATGGTTGAACTCCAAGACACAGAATTTTAAAGAATAATTACAGAAGTAATAAAAGAATTCAGAAAGTTTAGTAAGATTCTATAGTAGTAGCTCTCATATGCCTTTTTTGAAAAGTCTTTAGTATCACTTCCATTTTCTAGTTTCCCTCCTCTACTATTCCTTCCCCAAATTTAACCCCTCTTGTTTTGTAATACCCTGTTAGTCCTTTATAACTGTGTATTCTGCTCCCCCCCAAATGTATCTATACACATACAATCAAAGAATTAAAATGAAAATTCACAAGATAAAAGTTATACCTGGCACCATTGTTAGGCCCAGAACCTATAACTGCGCAGGCCATAGACTAGGAATGTACCTACAACTATTACTCCGTCTAACAGCATGAATTTAATCTATTACTAATAACATATCATTGTGCCCATGGGTTAATGCAGCTTAGAGTCTTCTTTTGGCAGAAGGCAGTAGCTAGTCTCAACACTAAGACCAACACCTGGCCAAAACGCAGAGCACAAATGACTGCAGCATACTCAACCCTAAAGGGAACATATATACCACCTCTTCTCCAAAAGGTCAAGGGTTTTTGTGGAAAAGAGACCAGAAATACTATAAGAGCCAGAGGTAGTAGATAACCACAAGGGAACAGTGTCTTCTAAACACAGTATGTGGCAGCTACACATATGCACCCAAGCAGTTGTGATAACATGCAAAACAATCTGTGCAAATACAAGTCAGACTAAATTCCAGAATTAAATGGGGGTTGAGTATAAATTCCAGTCTCAGCCAAGAAGCTATGGGCAAATTTTAGCATCTGAGAGAGGGAGGGTTAATTTTCTCTAAAGATGTAGACCCAGATAAGTTGACCATGCCCCAATGGAAAGTCTCACATCCGAAAATATTTTGGCAGCACAAATTGGCCTTAATGAAGAAAAAAAAAATAGACACAAAGTTAGGTAGGTAGGTGGCGGTGCTTGATGTAAAAATATTTGTGGTAGGAAGGATGAATATGATTAGAATACATTGTACAACATTCTCAGTGCACTCATAAGATATTTTGACATACCTCTTGGACGTAAAAACAGTCCATACCTTTTGATAATAACTTTAAATATGAATGACCTCAAACCCCCACTCAAAAGACACAGGTAGGTTAGACGGATTGAGAAACAACACTTGCTGCTCCCGCAGACCAGCTCCAGCGAAGAGGAGAGAAGACAGGTGGATCCACGCTCGGGAGAACTGGGCAGGAAGTGAACAGCTGGTTAAGGGACATCAACCGTTGGAGAACAGTCAGTTATAGTAACTAGCTGTTGAGGAGAGGTTGAGGAGCTGAGGAAAAAGAATTACTTGGAGACCCAAGCTTGTGGCAGTATAAGCTGAAGGTTTTAAAGCCCAGGAGAACTTTATTTTCTGTCTCTCTGTCTATCTCTGTCTTGCTGTCTGTCTGTCTGACTTCTTGCTTGCTGTTATCCATTTTTCTATCTCTATTCTTGCTTGCTGTTACCCATCTCTCTCTCTCTCTCTCTCTCTCTCTCTCTCTCTCTCTCTCTCTCTCTCTCTCTCTCTCTCTCTCTCTCTCTTGCCATTGTCCTTGTCCCAGTATTTTATTTAAAGTGAAGTTTAATTTTTTTCACTAAAGATTGCATCATGACTTTTCTCATCTTCTACAATCAATACAACATTCAAAAGTCAACAAAGCAAGAGAACAGTCTAACAAGGAAATACAAAAAGTTCTGTATAACCTACAATATAAGCATACAGCAAAAATCAATCGATTGCTCAACAATGGTCAGCATAACCTGATTATTATTTCTTAAACAATACTTGGGAAAATTTAATAATAAATTTCCCCTGGCTAAAGCCATTGTGTTTACAATATTGTCATAGCAACATAGCTTGAGCTAAATGTTATCTAATAAAGAAAAAAATTGGCTTACTTCCAGTCCCAAACCAGCAGGTGTGCTATCCAAGCCTAGGCTAACTGCCAAGGGGTCCTCTACTGTAAAATATCTATAAAGCATGATGTTCCAAGCCCACCTTCTATTGCTCTCAAAGCAGATTCTAAAGAAACTTTTCTACAGGTCACAGTATCTAGCCAGGTACTGTAATATCAAGGTCTTAACTTTCTTTGATGCAGTTTCTGCCTGACTGCACACAGCAGTCAGAGCAAAAGAACTCTATCATTGTCTCAAGCCTTTGGCCAGATGACATGTTTCAACATTCTCTGTGTGAAACAGTTTTTTTATAGGGCTGAAAAATAAAGAGTAAAAGACAGTTTTAAGGGAAAAGGCAGATTTTTAGACAAAATTACACCTGGACTATACATAATATTTAAGGGCAGTGATGATCAGCCGGAGATCTTTAGAACTTTGTCAAGCAATGCCTCAACAGCTGTTCTGGACGTCTAGAGGTCATGCTGGACAGTTAGAGGTCTCTGGAACTTTGTCAACTTGTCCTTATGTCTGTGATGAAAAAAAATTCATATTTTTTCTATGTAAAATTCATCTTACCATAGAAACTGAAACTGAAAATACAATGCAACAAAACTTCTTGGATACATTAAAGCAGTCCTAAGATGGGAATTTATAGCTCTCAGTATCCACATTTTAAAATTGAAAAGAGCACAAATGTAGACTTAATGGCACAACATAAAAATCTGAAACAAAACAAAACAAAATCCAGAAGACATTAAGGAATAAAAGAAATCACAGCATAGTTTAATGATATAGAAGCAAAGTAAATTATACAAAAACTCAATGAATCTAAAGGGTGCTTCTGTAGAAAGGTCAACAAGATTGACAAACTCTTGGTCCAACTAAGCAAAAGAAAGAAAAAACAGAAACAAAGGAAAGCCAAAACAACAGAAATTGATAGGGACACGTAAAACAAACATAAAAGAGATTCAGAGCATTATAAGGGGCTGCTTTGAAATGTATAGTCTATTAAGTTGGAAAACATAAAATAAGTTGTTGAATTTCTAGATTCAGCCAAACCACCAAAGTTAAACTAAAAAGATATCATCAATTTAAACAGACCCCTAAAAAGTAAGGCGATGAAAAGAATAATAACAAGTTTTCTGACTAAAGAAAGCCTAGGTCCAGATGGGTTCACAGCAGAATTCTACCAGACTTTCAAAGAATATATACAACCAGCATCTTTTAAATAATCTTTTAAAAATAGAGAAAGAAGGAATGTTTTCAAATTTATTCTATGAAGTCAGTATTTCTCTGTTACCAAAGTCAGGAAAAGACAAGGAAAAAAGAAAGCCACACACCAATATCATTAGTGAATATAGATCCAAACATCCTCAATAAATACCTTGAAACTGAATATAGGCATAATCTTGGAGGTGCAGGGATAGTTCAAAATACATGAATTTTAAAAAAATTTAATGAATCATATAAGTAGACTTAAAGACAAAAATCACATGGTCGTCTCAAAAGATACAGAATAGGCCTTTGACAAAAACCCAACAAGCTTTCATGACAAAAGACCTAAAAAGAGCAGCACTGGAGGGGACTTGCCTCAACGTAATATAGGCTAAACATGACAAACACACAGCTAATACAGCATAATGGAGGAAAATGGAAAGCAATCCATGAAATCAGGAATGACACGGAGTTCTCCATGATCCCCATTCTTTTAGTAGAGGGCTTGATGATGCACTCACTAGAGCTACAAAACAGGAGAAAGAAATTAAATGAAGTTGAATAGGACAAGAGAAAGTCAGGTTATCTCCCTTTCTAGAAGATATATATATATATATGAAATCCCAAAATTTTCATTACAAAAATGTTTAGAAATGATTAACAGTTTAGCGAAGTGACAAGATACAAAATACACTTACAAAAAGCAGTAGTCTATGTATATACCAACAACACATTGAGAAAGATGTTGTGGAAACACTCTTATTCACAATGGCCTCAAAAATAGGAAGGATGACTGACGAGCTAGACAAAGACCTCAGAAGATGTCAAGACCCCCCTCCTACTCAAGGGCTCGTAGAATTAACTGTGAAAATGAGTGTACTGCCAACGCAGCTTACAAATCCAATGCAATTTCAATCAAAACCTCCAACAGCATTCTTCACAGAAGTAGAATGAACATCCTAAAAATCCGTGTGAAAGCACAAAGACCTCAGGGAACCAAAATGACCCTGAATGAAAAGAACCATGAATGGGAATTACCACACCAGATGCCCAACTACACCACAGTCCCGTATGGATAAAAACAAAACAAACAAACAAACAAACAACACAAAACGGACATGTAGACCACTACAACAAAATAGACGACCCAAACATGAGTTTACATAGCTGTAGCTACCTCAGATTTGAAAAAGATACCAAAAAATACAACCTGGAGGAAAGACAAGATCTTCAACGAGTGATGCTTGAAAAACCTAACGTCCACATGTAGACAAATGGAAATAGACATATCTATGATATATATAATTAGGCACAAAAATCCAAATGGAACATAGAACTCAATGTAAATTCTATTTTGTTTTGCATTTCTGAACGTATTTTTCTTTTTAATTTATTATAATTTATTTATATTACATTCCCGATGGTTATCCGCTAGCTCGTATCTTCCCATTCCTACCCACCCCCCTTCAGCCCTATTTCCCTCCCCTAGAAGGAGACCTTCTCGCCAACCAAATATATGACCACAGCCTATCGGATCTCATTCAGATAGCCTGCTTCCACTTCATCTGTGTGCCCGCTGGGCCTCACCACAATGGAGAGCTGATCAGAACGCTGGCACCAGAGTCATGTCAGAGGCAGTTCCTGCTCTCCCCACATCCGCGGAGAATGAGCTGTCCATTGGCTAGATCTGAACAAGGAGTCTAGGTTTACTGCGTGCACTGCCCTTGGATAGTGCACTGGTTTTTGCAGGCCCCTCTGGGACCAGATCTGCCAGGCTTGATGGTCTCCTTGTGGGGTTCCTGAACCCTCTGGGTCCCTCCATCCCTCGTCATTCTATACCACTCTCAGTGCTCCACCCAGAGTCTACTGGCACGTCCCAGCATCTGTCCTAATCTCCCACCTTCTGACCTCGGCCCATCAGGTCTCATCAGGATAGCCTGCCTCTTCTTCCTCTGTGTGCCTGCAAGGATGCCCCACCAAGGGGCAGTGATCAAAACACTGGGAACCAAAGTTCGTGTTAGAGGCAGTCCCCGCTCCCCCCCGCCTCCCTTCCCCACGTGGAGAATGAGATGTCCATCAGCGACCTCTGAACAGGGCGTCTAGGTTCTCTGCTTGCAATGTCCTCGGTTGGTGCATCAGTTTGTGCAGGTGCCCCTGGGTCCAGATCTGCCAGGCTTGATGGTCTTACGGAGGTCCTGACCCTCTGGTTCCTTCTATCCTCCAACTTTTCCATGCAACTCTCAGCGCTCCATCCAGAGCGCAGCTGCGAGTCCCAGTATCTGTCTGGATCTCACACTGGCTGGAGTGTCTCTATCATGCACTTATAAGTGAATATGTAGCATGTGTGTCCTTCTGGGTCTGGGTTACCTCACTCAGGAGGATCATTTCTAGTTCCATCCATTTGCCAGCAAATTTCAAGATATCCTGGATTTTAATAGCCGAGTAGTATTCCACTGTGTAAATGTACCACAGTTTCTTTGTCCATTCTTCAATGGAGGGACATCGAGGTTGTTTCCAGAGTCTGGTTGTAATGAATAAAGTTGCTATGAACATACTTGAGCAAATGCTGGGTTTTTTGTTTTTTTGTTTTGTTTTTGTTTGTTTGTTTGTTTTGGTTTTTTGAGACAGGGTTTCTCTGTGTATCTTTGGCTGTTCTGGATTCTTTGTAGACCAGGCTGGCCTGGAACTCACAACAATCTGCTCGCCTCAGCCTCCCAAGTGCTGGGATTAAAAGTGTGCACCACCATGCCCTGCAATGCTGTTATTTTATGATGGAAGGTCTTTCAGGTATATGCCCAGGAGTGGTATAGCTGGGTCTTGAGGTAGCGCTGTTCCCAACTTTCTAAGAAAGCACCAGATTGATTTCCAAAGTGGTTGTACACCTTTGCACTCTCACCAGCAATGGAGGAGTGTTCCCCTTTCTCTACATCCTCACTACCATGTGCTGTCACATGAGTTTTTTATCTTAGCCATTCTGACATGTGTAAGATTGAATCTCAGAGTTTATTTCCCAAATGACTAAGGGCATTGAGGATTTCTTTAAGTGTTTCTCAGCCATTTGGTATTCTTCTGTTGAGAATTCTCTGTTTAGCTCTGTACCCCATTTTTAATTGGGTTATTTGGTTTATGTTGTTTAATTTTTTGGTTTCTTTATATATTTTGGATATTAGCCCTTTGCCAGATATAAGGTTGGTGAAAATCTTTTCCCAGTCTGTAGGCTGTCATTTTGTTCTGTTGACAGTGTCCTTTGCCTTACAGAAGCTTTTTAGTTTCATGAGGTTCCGTTTGTTAATCGTTGATCTTAGAGCCTGAGCGGTTGTTGTTCTGTTCAGGAAGTTGTCTCCTGTACCAATGAGTTCCAGGCTCTTTCCCACTTTTACTTCTAAAAGAATTAGTGTGTTTGGTTTTATGTTGAGGTCTTTAATCCACTTGGACTTTAATTTTGTGCAGGGTGATAGATATTGATCTATTTGCATTTTTTTTCATGTAAACATCCAATTAGACCAGCACCATTTGTTGAAGATGCTATCTTCTTCCCATTGTATGGTTTTGGCTTCTTTATCAATAGTAAAGTGTCCATAGGTGTGTGTGTTCATTCTGGGTCCTCCATTTGATTCCATAGATCAGTCAGTCTATTTCTATGATAGTACCATGTTGTTTTTATTACTGTTGCTCTAGAGTATAGCTTGAGATTAGGGATGGAGATTCTTCCCGAAGATCTTTAGTTCTACAAGATTGTTTTAGCTATTCTGGGTTTTTTGTTCTTTCATTGAAGTTGAGAATTGATCTTTCTAGGTCTGTAAAGAATTGTGTAGGTATTTTGATAGGAATTGCATTGAATCTGTATATTGCTTTTGGTAAGATGGCCATTTTTCTATGTTGATTTTCCCAATCCACAAGCCTGGGAGATCTTTCTATCTTCTGACATGTTTTTCAACTTCTTTCTTCAGAAACTTGAAGGGTTTTTTTTTTCATATAACCCAGCAAGTGAAAGACTTAGAGTTGCACCAAGATACTTTATATTATTTGTGGCTATTGTAAAGGGTGTAGCTTCCCTAATTTCTTTCTCAGTCGATTTGTCATTGGTATACAGGAGAGCTACTAATTATTTTTAGTTAATTTTGTATCCAAACACTTTGTTGAAGGTGTTTATCAGTTGTAGGAGTTCCTTAGTACAATTGTTGGGGTCATTTATGTATATTATCATATCATCTATGAACAGTGATAATTTGACTACTTCCTTTCCAATTTGCATTCCCTTTATCTCCTTTAGTGGTTTCATTGTTCTAGTTATGACTTCAAGTACTATATTGAGGGGCTATGGAGAGAGTGAACAGTCTTGTCTTGTCCCTGGTTTCAGTGGAATTAATTTAGGTTTCTCTCCATTTAATTTGATGTTGGCTATTGGCTTGCTGTATATAGCCTTTACTATGTTTAGGTATATGCCTTGTATCCTTGATCTCTCCAAGACTTTTAACATGAATGGGTGCTGGATTTTGTCAGCTGCTTTTTTGGCATCTAAGGAGATGATCATGTGGTTTTTTTCTTTCAGTTTGTTTATATGGTGGGTTACATTGATGGATTTCCATATACTGAACTACCCTTGCATGCCTGGATAAAGCCTACTAGGTCATGGTGAATGATATCTTTGACGTGTTCTTGGATGCAGTTTGCAAGTATTTTATTGAGTATTTTTTGCATCAATATTCATTAAAAAAATTGGTCTGAAATTCTCTTTCTTTGTGGAGTCTTTGTGTGGTTTACATATCAAGGTGATTGTGGTCTCATAGAATGAGTTTTGTTAATGTTCCTTCTGTTTCTATTTTGTGGAATAGTTTAAAGAGAATTGGTATCAGCTCTTCTTTGAAGGTCTGGTAGAATTCTGTGCCAAACCCTTCTTGCCCTGGGCTTTTTTTATTTTTTGGTTAGGAGAATTTTGATGACTGTTTCTATTTCCTTAGGAGATACAGGACTGTTTAATTTGCTTACCTGAGCTTGATTCAATTTTGGTAATTAGTAGCTATCAAGAAAATTGTCTGTTTCGTTTAGATTTTCAAATTTTGTGGTATATAGGTTTTTGAAGTAAGATCTAGTCATTCTTTGGATTCCCTCAGTGTCTGTCACATGTCTCCCCTTTCATTTCTTATTTTGTTGATTTGAATACTCTCCCTTGGCCTTTTAGTTAGTTTGGCTAAGGGTTTGTCTGGCTTGTTGATTTTCTCAAAGAACCAGCTCTTGGTTTTGTTGATTTTTTTGTATTGTTTTCTTTGTTTCTAATTTATTGATTTCAGCCTTGAATTGATTATTTACAGCCATCTACTCCTCTTCTGTGTGTCGGCTTCTTTTTGTTTTAGAGCTGTTAAGTTGTTAGTTTGGGATCTCTTCAAATTCTTTATGAATATGCTTAGCACTGCTTTCAGTGTGTTCCATAGGTTTGGGTATATTGTAACTTCATTTTCATTGAATTTTAGGAAGTCCCTAATTTTGTTATTTTTTCTCTGCCCCCAGTGGGCCAGGCATCTGGGGTGCATGCAGAAAGATATCTGAGCAGAGAGCTGCACTGGTGGCCCCACCAGCCTCCCTGGGGCAGAAGACAATAGACACTGGTGTTTTGTAGCCTCCGGTTCAGTCTGATACCCAGAGCCCTGGTGCCATGCTGGTGTACGCAGGCAAGTGCTTAGATTTGGAGACTGTGCCCATCCCTATAAGGACCCAGGGACTTTTCTGTTGAACAGGCAGGTGGTCTGAGGCCAGACCCATCCAGGCTCCACACAGTGTGAATCCCTCTCACTGGGAATCACCAACCTTGGCATTTTGTAGTTTTCAGTTTGTCAATATGAAACCTAAAATGCTAGGATTTTGCTCGAAGAAAACAAGCAGTGCCCTAGAAAACATAAATTCAGGAAATGGGCTTCTGAACAGGACTCACGTTGCTCAGGAATTAAGGCCAATAATTGGCAAATGGCACCTCATAACACTAAAATATTTCTCTATAACAAAGGAAACAATTGAGTAAAGAGGAAACTCACAGAGTGGAAGGATATTTTTTGTTCTCATCTATATATCCGACAGAGGATTATAAAATATAATATTCAAAGAACTAAAAATAAAATCAATCAAGAAAAAATGGACCCTATCAAAGAATGAGCTATTGATCTGAACAGTTTGATCTCAAAAGAAGATTTAAATGGCTAAAAAAAAAATCTTAAATGTTCAACACCCTTAGCAATTAGGGAAATGCAAACTAAAACTACTTTGAGATTTCATCTTACATCAATAATTGGACTGTTTTTTAGATTTAAAAAGAAGAAGAAAGAAAACAAAAGAAACAAAACCCTGACAACAAATGCTGGTAAGAATGTAAGGTAAAAGAGACCCTCATTCAGCCAGGTGCAGAGGCGCATGTTTGTGATCCTAGCAGTCAGAGAGTTCCAGGCCTGCCTGGTCTACAAAGAGAGCAACAGCCAAGACTACATAGAGAAATCCTGTTTCAAAAACCAAAACCGAAACAAAACAAAACAAAATAAACAAACAACAACAACAACAAAAAAACAAAACATTCACTGTTAGTGGGACCGGAAACTGGTGCAGCCACTCTAAGAAGAGTACTCTACCATCCAACCAAGCTATACCTTGGCATATTCCCAAATGACATTCTCCTTCACGGATACCTGCTCGGCCATGTTCATTAACATTCTATTCACAGGAACTAGGGGATAGAAACAACCCAAAGGCCCTTCAACTGATGCATAGATAATGATGATGTGGCTCATACCAACAGTGGAGATGTATTCAGCTGTCAAGAAAAATGAAATAACGAAATTTAAAGGTAAGTGGGTAGAGATGAAAAATATTATACTTAGGGAAAGGCCTGGGAAGACAAGCCCCTTGTGACTTACTTGTGGGTCCTACCTCTGAATCTTTAGATGTGAGTATGTAACCCAAAATAATCCCAAAAACAAGGAAAGTAGAAAGAGACCATGGTGGGAGGGTGGGAGAAAGAGCTCTACAGGTGAAGAGCAGGACACAGATGCTAATGGGGGAGAAATGTAGAAAGGGGATAATTTAACTGTTAAAAGAGTGATATTGAGAGAGAAGAAGAAGATAGATAAGACTAAGTGTTTGAAAAGATGATAGAGAAATACAGTTTTGTAAGCTTACTTAAAACACATATATTATATGTATGTGCACACTGTGTTGGCTTAAGTGGAGTTATGAAGCATGGAGTGATAATGCTTCCCTTAAAAGCTGTACACTGTCTAATAAAAAAAAAAAACCCACTGCCAGCCATGAGAGACTTTCGCTCAAGTTGTTGGCCTGAAGGGTCCAAGAGACTCCCAGAACAATAAATGCTATAACCACTGCTTTTGATTGCTATGCAGAAGTTGACAGTAGAATCCTATTGCTAAAGATGCCCCACACCTTAGACACAAAACCCAAAAGAATAGTTTGCAGCTCTCATGGCATCAGAAGGCACTACGCAGCTGCCATGGGAGACAAGAAGTCAACAGTAACACCCAACTGTAAAGTATGCAAACTGCAAAGACGATTGGCTCAATAAGCTATATCCAAGGATGCAACAGTAGTACTTATATCTTTGAGTTAACCACAGTTGCCTAGTTGTGTCAAAGGCCTTCTCAATAGAAAGGAATTCATGCTGGGTATTGCAAACCTAGCCAATTACCCTTGCTGGAGAGGTCATAGACCTACAGGAGAAACCCCCTACCACCACCAGTTTATCAATCCAACAGACAGGGATTACTATAGAGATCCACATCTGGTCCAAATTCAGAGCATAAGTGACCACAGGGTGCTCTGTTACTTCTCTGTTGCTGTGAGCCATGACCACAAACAACTTACACAAGAGTTTGCTTTGTGTTAAGGTTCTAGAGAGATAATAATCCACCATAGCAGAAGTAGGCGAGGCCATATGGTGAGCACACATGGTGGCAGGAGCAGGAAGAAGAGTGATCATGTCGTCAACCACAAACCTGAAGCAGAGAGAGTGAACTGAAACTGCGGTGAAGCTATACACTCTCAGAGCAAGTACCCAGTGACATAGGCATACTTCCTCTAACAATGCTGCACTTCCCTGGCAACAGAAAATTCTTCCTGCTTGAGCAGGTTTGCAATCTAGCGAGGACATTAGCGTGATGGTCTCATGCACTTGGGCTAGTGATTTACAGAGTTCCATCCTGATTTAATAGAGTACGAGAAAGGATTGTTGTTATACCAACTAAAAAGAATCATAAAGTGGTAATGAATGTTATGAAACTTCATGAATATTCTATTTGAAGACAGGCTGCCAAATTTATCTTAAGGTTAAGGAGCATATAGACAGTAAATCAAGGCCCAAGACACAGTTGGTAGAAGCTCATAGTTGACAAGAACTATTTACATCTTGGCCACAGCTATTTCTGAGTGTTAATATTTCAATCAACTCATAATTCAGTTAAGACAAAGGGAAGAATTGAATTTTAAAAACACTTCAGGAGGATCAAAAAAGATTCCTAAGAAACATTAGATAGATTTTTTAATCTAAATTTACTCCATTGAAATTTTTCATTGATATTATTAAGTACTCAAAGCTATAAACAATATTTAACACAATGGTATCACCAGGCTGTTATGGGACCATAAAATTGATAATGAGCATAGGCTTTTTTAAGCTATGAATCTTGCATATAACCATCATTCATATTAGATATTTAATATGGAGCCATTCCCAAGGCAATTCCTTGTCTGGAATTTTGGTAGTTGGCTTAAAATTTCTGCTTATTTTGTCAAGTATATTTGAAGTGTTTTTTTTTTCAACAGAACCATAGAAAAGCTGTCTTCTAAAATCTACCTTTATAATATCATTCATTTCTGTGACAATGGATTTTTTTCCTAGTTTTCAGAATAGTTAAGAGCAAGCCCCTTAATATTTTCTTCTCTCAGAGACTTGATACCCTAGGAGCATATACAGGGGGAGGAGGTCCCCTTCAGTCACAGTCTTAGGGGCGGGGAGTAAGGGGAAAATGGGAGGGAGGGAGGAATGGGAGGATACAAGGGATGGGATAACAATTTAGATGTAATATGAATAAATTAATAAAATATATTTTAAAGATATTTTCTTCTCTCCTATCATTATCAAAGTATAAAAATATTACTTAAATACAGAGGTAAGATATTTTTACAAGTTTTTTTTTTTGTTTATTCTTCTATCAATAGGAATTGAAAGTGGGGGCTTACTCATTTACTTATCAATCAAACTGAAGCATTTCAAATTCTTCCTCCATGCCCTGCATCTTGCTACATTATTAAAAACAAGACAAAACAAAAAAGCATGATGGATGAGGATGCCTTGGTCTCTACCCTTTAGAACATCTTGCTACAGAAAAGAGATGGATGAGGATTTATAAAAAGTTTAATGGCTAACATAATGGATGCTAGGTGAGGGAATATACATCAGAGTTTAGAAGTCAAAAATGGCACCTCAGAAAAAAACATGTCAATGGCAAAAACTACCCAAACAATGAGTAAAGCCATATAAAAGCTATACAACAACAAGATGCAGACAATGAGGAGGAAATAAATTATCTATCTGAGAGGCCGAGAGAAGCTTGTAATGGCTAAAACCTGTCGACTATATGGGTAGGGTTTGTTGTCGTCATAGTTTTTGTTTTTGTTGTTGTTGTTATAAAGTAATGGGTTTCTTTACACTGCTTTGGGTAGGATATTCATTTTTACTAAATTAATCCTACCTATCCATGAGCATGGGCAATATTTTCATTGTCTGATAGCTTCTTCAATTTCTTTATTCAAACTCTTAAAGTTTTTAATTGTACAAGTCTTTCACTTGCTTGATTAGAGACACCACAAATTATTTTATATTTTTTGAGGCTATTGTGAAAGGTGTGGTTTCCCTGCCTTCTCTCTCAGTCCATTTGTCATTTGTATACAATAAGGCTACTGATTTTCATTAGTTAATCTTGTATTCATCTCTTTTGCTGAATGTGTTTATCAGCTGTGGAAATTTTCCACAGGGAAATTTTCCAGGGAATTTTTAGAGTCCCTAATGTATACTATTATACCATCTGTTAAAAAAAAAAAGATACTTTGACTTCTTTCTTTCTACCCTCTATCCCCTTGATCTCTTTTAGTTGTCTTGTTGCTGTAGTTAAGACTAGAGTTACTGTATTGGATATACAGAGAGTGGACACAGACTGAGCTCTCTCCTCAGCCCCCCAAACATCTGCCACTTCTTACCTTTTAAGAGTATTGGTAATGTGTTAACTTAATCCCCCCTTAAACATATGTAAGTATATAATATTTAATAATATGCACACATATTAAATATATTATTATAGTAAATGTACTATTTAATAAATGCCAAATCTGATAAATGTTAAATATGCAATATTCTGTGATACATTGTTATAATAAATGTTATTAAATCTTGAGTAAATATAGGTATGGAATAAATATTAAATATATTTATATACATTCATATATGTATATATGGACTATAATTACCACTGTTTTTAAGTGAAAAAATAAGGCACAAGGATCAAGCAAATTTTCCCATAGATTCAGTGACTGGCAGAGCCTGGACTAACTATGGGGCCACTGTTCTCTGCTATAACATATTACATAACAGCACAGTTCACACAATTATTAGAGTAACAGTAAATGGGGATATTTTAAACATGGCGAAATCCCATTTATTTTTTAGTATTATTTTATGTCTGTATTGGGTAATCTCATATTCAGAGGAGGAAGAAAATTCTAGTTTGATTTTTTGCAAGACTGACATCATACTTTTCAAGACCGTACACTCAGAACAATACACACACACACACACACACACATTATGCATTGACTATTGATGAATGAAACTTACATTCTGATTGTGCTCTCACAATAAGCTACGATGTTGCTATCCTCTATGAATTATTGTTTTTAAATTCCTCCAGTGTGGTGCTCCAGAGGAAAATGCTTGGCATGTTTTGCTATAGCACACGCAGAATGACATCAAACCTCGCTAGCACAGTGGGTCATCTGTTCCATTTTCTCACCTGTTCCAGCCTGAAGAGCAAGGGCAGCATAGGATGACAGAACGGTTTCCAGAGGGCCTGGATTTATAGTGAGAATCTGTTTTTCTGTTTCATTCATTTTAAATGAATACAAAGAATAATCTTTCCACTATTACAAATGCAGCAAGCCGAGCCATTAAATTGACAGCGTGATCTATCCCACTTCACTTTGCTTTATAAGCAAAATGTATCATTCTTGTGAGCTTTCCTCTGCTTAAATAATTGTGAGAAATACATCTCTTGCCATTACTTTTATTGATAAAACACAGCGTATCATCTTAATTCATCCTTTTCCTGGTCTATTTTATCATCTGCCAAATGGTTGAGACTCTGGTTCAGTGTGCATTCCTGTGTCAGATAGCAAGCTGCTGCCTGCTCATGGGCTATTCTTCGTGGTGAGAAGCTCCAGGGTAGTCTGTTTTTTCCAGAAATCCTAATCAGAGACTCAGACTCCAGAAAACAGGAACCCCAGGGTCCCCTTAGAACCCCGCCCCTACCCACCCATGCACCCTGCCCAGGGCTTCTATTGTGCTAATTTTTAATGCTACCTAGCAGAATTAAATGGCAAAATTGTTCTCAGTTCACTTTTGTGTGTAACTTGGGGCTCAGAAGTTTGTGGTGTCATTCAGTCATTTTTCTGATGAGTGGAGGGTGATCTCTACTTGTTGTAGAAGGTGGAAATCTCCAGCTCTATATCTTAAACTTCCTTACTCTTTTTTTTCCTCATTGGAGAGCCTCTTAGACTGGACTGTTTTAATCTCAAGTACAAAGAGCATGCTTGCTTTTCCTTGCTCAGATATTTTATTATGAAATCTTCCATTTCTAATAACAGGAGATAATTGTTAAAATTATATTCTGAACCAGGCATCTGTTTGATTATTTTGTTTGTGTTTCTTGACGGGATTTGCTGAAAATTAATTTATTCACTTAGTTCACATTACGTGAGAAGAGATGATAAACAAATGCAAATTAGAGGCTGGGTTTGGTCAGAACACAAGCAAAAGAAATATTTCCAGGCTGGAATGTTTGTAGATGTTCCTTATTTTTGGCAATTAGTCACAGCTTATGCTCGAAGTCAAATCAAATACTCTGAGCTGAAGTGTTCTGTGTGTTCTAAGAGGTAAACATGTAAACATTCACAGGTTGAATTTACCAATCCAAAAATGCTTGAGATGAGAAGTGCCTTGAATCTTGGAATTATTTTTTGTTTTCTTTTGTTTTGTTTTTCTACTGGAAAGGTTTGGAAATTTACTGATACACACTGAGATTCTTGGGGATGTGACTGAAGTCTAAGCATAACTTCATTTGTCTACCTCTGACATGTAGTCTGCAGGTAATTCAATACAGTATCTTCAGCTCAGCTCTGCTATCAGTTCACTTGGTTGGTCTAATATTTTGACACAGTGTCACTCTAAGTTACCCAGGCTGGCAATCATCCTTCCTCAGCCTCCAGAGTGCCAGAATCATAGGTGAATAACACTATAGCCAACTGCACCTGTATACCCATTACAGCCCATTACATAAGATTGATTAGACATGGAATTTTCCATTTGAGCATAATGTTGGTATACCAAAGTTGCAGATTTGGGGATACTTCAAATATTGTATATGGGAATTAGGAATACTCACCTTACATACTCAGACATAATATGCATAGATCTATCCACCATATTAAAAGAGCTTTAAAAGTCAAGGTCACTGAGATGGTCCAGCCAGTAAAGGCTTTAGCTGCCAAACCCAATGGCTCATGTTAAATTCCTAGAACCCTCCACATACATATACACTGTGGCACAAATATCTCTCTCTCTCTCTCTCTCTCTCTCTCTCTCTCTCTCTCTCTCTCTCTCTCTCTCTCACACACACACACACACACACACACCTACACAAATAAACATAATTTTAAAAATTAAGAATGTTGAATTCAGTAGTAGAAGCAATGAGATACTGTCAGCTTCATTACTAATGCATTGAATGAATAATAATTCATGGCTGTTCCACATGCATGCTTAACCTCACCTGTCTTACAGCAATGTGAAATCAGGATGCTCACACTTTAACACAGAACTCGGATTTTAAAGAAAGATCAAGTTGGCAACACTCCAAAAGGCTGGGTTTGGGATTGGCACATCAGCACTTGAGCAGTGAGCTCTTGGGCAAAGGAAGTCACATGACCACTCCTGTTCAGAAAGAAGAGAAATTAACTTTGCCTTGTGAATGTACAGGAAAGAAGTTGATAACCATCTTTAGAGATTATCCCACCTAGCTACTTAAGTTTAAGTTTCAGATATCTGTTTCTGTATCAAAAGAGAATGCTCGAGGCCCTCCATTGTACTTGACAACAGCACTTGGTTTTCAGAAACGTTATCTAGTTTACATGCAGGTAGACTTGCATATCTAAAAATGGGTGGATTAATCTGTTGGTGATGCTATCGTTAATATTTATTCATCTTTTCACCAAAACCTGGATTTTCAGCCTAGTTGCAGTTCCTTATTTGCTCTTCTAATTTTGCACTCTTTTCTTCATTTCTTTACAATTTTGCCTCAGATACCATGTGAAGCCAATAGGAGAAGAAAACAAACAGCCAAGCTATAATGTGTTTACACACATGGGTAGTTACCCCATACCATCTACTCATATAAGACTACTCAAGACTAGGAAGCCAAGACGGAAATTTCCAGACACTGTGTCTTCATTGCTGGCATCAGTCAGACAAAATAGTTCCTTTCTTCACCACCTTTACCAGTGCCTCCCACACCTATGAGTAACTGAGAGCTTAGCAAGTGTTTAACAAATGCTAGTCACAAAATACTGTTCAAATGCATCAAAGGCAGTCATTTCAATTGTTCTGTTTGAGACATTTGTCAAGATCCCACTGTATGCTAGGCACTGGGAAGATAAAGGTAAATTATCTATTTTTCAAGGTTTCAGAAAGCTAAAAAGGCATAAAACATTTCCTGAGATGCCTCGTTTTGTTTTTAAAAAATCGTGAATGTCATAACATAGAACTAAATGACCTCTCATCCCAGCTTCTATTCATAGTGCTTTCAGTGCCTTCAAATATTAACAAGACTGCTCCATGAGATGGAAGGCTATTGAACAGCAAAGGCGCCTCACACAAAGGAATGACTTCAGCAACGGTTCTTTATCTGCAGATCACAGATTGAATAGAAACAGTCGTCACATGGAAGGGTCTTCTGAAGTGAATGCAAATTGAGATCAGTTCCCACATGGCAGAAGTGACACGTGGGAAGTTGGGCTTATTGATTCAATTAGTGCATATTTTGATCATGCACTATGCAGTAGCACAGAGCTGGGCGACAATGGAAAGTAGAAAATCGTGTGATTTCTGTTTCCTCAGAGCTCCTGGCTGGTGGCAAAACAGAAGAGCAAGCAGAGTGTGGTCAAGTGTGGTCTGCCAAGACTGCAGGGTATGAAGTCTTGTGAGAGTACACACCCGAGAGAGGAAAAGAGGCCAGGATCTGCCTCCACAGAGAAGGCTGAGGTTCATGCCCCACCCCCCACCCCCGGCTGCTCCAATCCAGTTCCAGCATGTTTAACAAATAAAAGCTTCAATCTGCATATGAGAAAGAAACATAACATTTTCTAGTCCCACTCCATTTTCTAGTAAACTTTGTAACTTTACCTTTCTTTACAGTTGAGTAAAAGTCCTTGTGTATATGTGCTATATTTTCATTGTCCATCTATCTGTTGATGGTTATCTAAGCTGATTCCATCTCCTAGGTATGATAAATACAGCAGTAATGACCAATGGATGTTCATATATTTCTGTGGAGACAGACTCCTTTGGGAATATACCCAGGCCTTAAGGAAGGAGTGTGTGTGTGTGTGTGTGTGTGTGTGTGTGTGTGTGTGTGTGTGTAGAGGTAATAGAGCATTTGTGATTTAAAGTTAAAGGTAAAACACTGGGAATGGGAGGATACAGTAGGAGCAGGAAGCAGAGAGACAGGGGCTAAAAAGGGGGCAAGGAGAGAGAATAAAGCCAAACTAAATGTTATGAAAATACCAAAATGATAATCTATTCATTTTTGTTGTTGATAAAGTATCCTATATTAATTTGTTGACAATTTCATACATATAAACAATGTATCTCAATCACATCCACTCCCAACCCCCCTTTAAACCCCCTCCAGATATCCTCAACACAATCCCCTCCCACCTTTATGTCACTTGTTTTACTTTTGTAGCCCAGTGAATCTAATTAGTGCTGTCTGTTGGAAAGTTGGCTGATCCTGTTAATTTGACTTTGTCTCAGACGGTGTTTTCTAGCTTTTCTTCATAGTCTTCATATATGCCGTGTTGAAAAGGATTGGGGGCAGGAGATGCTGAACATTCAGAAGGTTCTCTTGAGTTAGAAAGGATTGTGGAGTTAGCTATGCACTTAGAAAGTTTGCAAATAGAGGGTGAAGTATTTGTAAAGCAAAAAGAGCCGATGGGAAGAGAACAGGGAGAGCAGTGTTCAGGCTGGTGTTCAACAAAGGGAATTGCCCACACAATGAAAGAAGGAAGGAAACTAGGCTGGAAGGCAGACTGCTACTCTGCCCCTACTCAACCCACTTTTGCTGCTAGATGCCCAGAGCATCTCGGTGAGGCAAGGGCCTAGAAAAAGCAGGAGTCTATACAGGGATAATTGGTTAATGCTGAGCCAAGTGCACCACCAGAGGAGTTGCTAGGGGCTGCCTACACAGGCAACATCAGCCTTCCCAGTCTTTGTGCAGCATATGCCTGGTAACAATAGTGGTTATGCTTATAATGAGTTGACCTGGCATCCAATAGAAATGCTATATCTAAAACATTTTAAAGAGGCTGTTGTAATGTATGGTTTGTATTCTCCATACATTAAAGAAATGTTAAGTAGCTCGGCTGCACAGCATAGTTATTCACCAAGATTGGAAGGGATTGGTGTCACCTGGTCAACAATTACAATGGTTGTCCTGGTGGAGGCACAACGCCACAAAAATAGTACAATGTAATATAGCAAAGGGGATAAAAGCTGCTAAAGATCAACTGCTTGGTGAAGGATGTTATGCTGACCATGAGAACAAATCTAATCCAATGAACAATGTCATATTGCAGCCTTTAAGAGCTTGGGGTATGATTGAGGATCCAGGGGGTGGGGAGAAGAACTCATTTACTAAGATGATACAGGGCTCTGCAGAAGCCTTTACTGAATTCTTATTGAGATTGGGTTCAACTTTAAATAGAACCATATCAGACCCCAAAACCAGAAAGTCATTGATAGAGATCTTGGCATTTGAAAATCCAAATACTAAGTATAAGAGATGAATTAGACCATCAAAAGCATGAGGAGTCTCAATAGACAAATAGATTTTAAAAAAAAAAGATAACTGGTGTTGGCTCTCAGGAGCATCATGGCAATATCATAGGGCAAGCTGTAACTAGAAGTCTCAGGAATCAAAATGTCTGGTGCTTTAATTATGGTGAATTTAGCCATTTCCTAAGAAATGTAAGGCTAGAAGATTCAGAGCTAAAAATAACAGGTACATTGACTCTGGGGAAAATGGTATTCATAGAAGAGAAAAAGCAGGTTCTGGCTGCAATGGAACACAAGGGCTTCCAGGGTATTATAGCAACTGTAGAAAGGGCAAACATTGGTCTAGGGATTGTAGGTCCATGAGAGACATACAAGGTAACCTCTTGTCATTGGTTAACCAACAGTGTAGCCTGTCTGCTTGAGGCCCCACAGCAAACTATATGAGTCATTTTGCATTGGTCAACCAGAAAGTACCAAGCAGGCAAGAGAATCAAAACTAAGTATTTCAGATCTTGTACATGCTATAGAAAGAAGTGCAGCTTTATACCTGGTCACAAGTACACCTCTTACACCATCCCCAAAAGTGGAATGTTACAAGTTAGCCACTGATGTTTATGGTCCTTTATCTTCAGGGACAGTAGGAATTATCTTGGGAAGAAGTGTATTAACTTCTTAAAAACTTATTGTGTTTCCTCATATTATAGATGGAGATTGGCCCCTTCAGAAGGTTTATACACAGTTTATAGGAACTGTCAAATTATCACAAACAAGACAAAGTGTCCAATGAATTAACTGTGAGGGACCAAAGACTCAATCAGGGAAATTGAGACCTTATGTGACTAACAACCATAAATTTATGAGGAATAAATCTTTTACAACAATGGAATACTGAAATTAATATTCCTGCAATTCCAGAGACAGAAAATAAGGAAATTAGAGGTCATATGCTAGATGCTCCTGGGGAAGGTATTGATACAGGTGCTTAAGAATAATCATAAGCTGTGTCCATTGTCCAAACACAGGACATCACAGGGATTGAGTTTCCAAATTCGTAAAAGAGGCCACTGCAGACATACCAAAAGCCTTTCCCCTAAAGTCGTTATCAATCGACCTATGTGGCAAGAGCAATGTCCCATAACAAAAGAAAAACTGCAGGTACTTCAACCGCTGGTGCAAGAGCAGCTGAAGACTCAACACATGGAAGAGTCTACCAGCCTATGGAATGCCCCATGGAGGATGATAATGGATTTAAGAGCAGTAAGTAGAGTAATTCAACCAATGGATCCTTTACAGCCTAGACCTTCCTTGTTACCTAGGTCATGACCTATGATAATAATTGACTTGAAAGATTACTTTTGCACAATATCCTGGCATGAGGAAGAAAGGGAAATGTTAGCTTTCTCAGCACCTACTCTGAACAACAGTAGCCCAACAAAAAGATACTGTTGGAAGGTACTTACACAGGGAATGTTAAATAGTCCAACTTTATGACAATATTTTGTACAACAACTGCTAGAAATAATTTGTAGGCAATTTCCTCAATCTATCATTTACCATTACATGGATGATGTACTTTGGCTGATTCTGATGAATATACTTTAGAGAATCTGATTAATATACTTTAGAGAAAATGTTTACGGAAACACAAAGAATTCTGCCATGTTGGGGGTTATAGATTGCTCCAGAAAAAGTACAAAGAGGAGATTCATTTAGTTATTTGGGTTACAAAATCAGTCAGCAAAACATTTGACCACAAAAGGTACAGATCCATAGGGACCAATTGCAAATTCTTAACGATTTTCGAAAATTAATGGGAGATATTAACTGGCTGAGGCCTACAATTGGATTAAATACTTGTGAGTTAAGTATTTTGTTACAAACATTACTAGGAAATTCAAACTTAAACAATCCGAGTTGTCTAACAGCTGAAGCAGAGAGAGAGTTATCTGTGGTAGAACAAAGACCGCAAGACACATGTGCAGATCGAATTGATCCTAACCTTATTTGTATTTTGGTCATTTTGCCCTCAACTCATTCTCCTACTGGGCTCATTATGCAAAGAGAAAACAGTGTTCTGGAATTATTTTCTTAGCTCATAAACAAAATAAAATATTAAAGACATATAAAGAAAAGGTTTCCAAAGTAATTATAAAGGGTAGAATAAGACGAGAGCAATTGTCAGGAACAGATCTGGCTCAAACTGCAGGACCTCTTACTAGTGCTGAATTTATGTCATTATGGGTGATCAAAGTAGTAACTACTTGGGAGAAATTAATAACAAATAGCTGAAAAGCAAATGTATACAGTTTTTTAAAGAAGAAATAATTGGATTCTTCCATGTATTGTAAAGAAAACACCAATTCTAGAGGCACCAACATTCTATGCTGATGCAAACAAGGTGGGGATGGCAAGTTATAAGTCAGACAAAATGAGTAAAGTGATCAAAAGTCCATATATCTCAGCTCAAAAATTGTATGCAATCTTTATGGTATTATTAGATTTTCTAAAATCTCTTAATATAATTACTGATTCTTTACATGCAAAAGGAGTTGTTTTGCATATAAAGACTATGATTTTGTTCCTGATAACTCAGAATTAACCTCATTATTTATGCAATTGCAGCAAGCCATCAGAAGTAGAAATCCATTACATATTACTCATATTTGGTCTCATACAAGTTTGCCAGGTCCATTGGCATGAGGAAATGAGGAAATTGACTAATTACTAATAGGAAATGTGTTACAAGCATCCAAAATTCACAAGAAACACCATTCAATTTTGTATCATTTGGCAAAAAGCCAAAGAAATATTTTTTTAAAGTCCTACATGTTCTCTATACAACCAAATTCCATTCCCTGATGAAAGTAACCCTAGGGGTACCAAATTAAATGACATCTGGCAGATGGATGTTTTTCATTTTGCAAAATTTGGAAAAGATATGTACGCCATACCATTGACACGTACTCAGGGTTTCAATGAGCAACTGCTTTTAAGTTCTGAAAAGGCTGATTGTGTAATTATGCACTTATTATAAATAATGGCAATTATGGGAATATCTGCACAAATTAAGACTGATAATGCTCCCATGTATGTATCTCATAAGATAAATCAATTCTTTGCATATTATAAAATAAAACATATTACTGGTATACCACAGAATCCCACAGGACAAGAAGTTGTAGAAAGAGCCAATCATACCATAAAAGAGATGCCTATTAAACAAAAAGGAAGAGTGAAAACACCCAAGGACAGACTAAATAATGCTTTGTTAAACCAATATAATAATATAAGGATATATTGGCATTAGAATGGAAACCTGCAATAGTTTTAAGATTGAGACATGGTTATGCTTATGTATCTACAGGGAATGAAAAACATATAGTTACCAACAAAACTTATAAAGAACAAATCTGACCAGGGAAAATCTCATCAGCTGAGACATGAATGGCTTCACGAAGTAAATAGAACAGGGGATTTACTCTCACAGACTGTCTCAGTTGCTGATTTCTTTAAACTATGCATGAAAATCAACTTCAAAGGGACTAGCCCAAATGATCGATCACACAGAGACTAGGCAACACAAAGACTGGACAGACAGCATAGGTATTGTATGGAAAAAGATACAGCAACTTTCCCAGGATTTGGCCAACATCCCAATTTTTATAGAGTACCCAAAAGACATATTTGCTTCTAGACGAGTAATTTTAAGAACATGACTCACCTATTCCCAAAAGGTGGGGTGAATGTTTTTGGTTCTTTGATGTACTATGGTTGTTTGTTATTGTCTAGGGTGGTTGGTTGTTATTGGTTATAGTCAGGGAAGAAACAAAATAAAGTTTAGATCAAGGATCTGTTTCTTCTATTTTTCTTTTTCTCTTATCTTTCACGCTTATCTAATGATGAGGAAAAAGAAGGGAAAGGTGAAAAATAATAAATGAAAATTTTTAAATGTTTCAATAAATGGATTAGTGTGTATTGATAAAAATTTAACTAGTGTTTAACTATTATATATTGATAGAACTTTAAGGTTGTTTTGTTTAATTATTGTATATTGATAGATATTTAGTTATTCTAATTAATTATTATATAGTGATGGAAATTTAATTTTTTTTACTAAATTTAAAGTTGTTTTATTTGACTGTTTGATATATTATACATAAGCAGCTTATTTGAAATATGATGTAAAGTTCTAGTTTTATGGTTCTCATAATCATTTCTATTATGTGTACATCGTTAGAAGAAAGACGGTGTATTTATTCAAAAACAGAAAGGAAATATGAAGTGGAAGTTTCTGGTTTCTTTAAAGACTCAGTTGTGTCACGAGGTGTTTTGATGAAAACTGTTCTGCCTAATAAAGGGCAAGCTTGGATGCAGGCAGAGTCAACGGCCAAATCCTGCCAAGACAGGGTAAGCAAGTCCTCAATAGTTGCTGCCTCACAAATACGTCTGTCAGATATATTGGGCCAGAAGACTGAACATGATGCTCCAATGTAATAGAAAGTTTTGGGTGACTGTTCAGGTAGCAAACTGTCTCTGTCATCTTCTCATTTGGAAAGCTACGAAACTTCACTTCTGGCACACTCAGGTAATCAAGATTATTCCTTCTCAAGTCTCTGATGGAGTTGCAGACCAGGTAGCTTAGTTTTACAATGAAGCTTAGTTTTTTTAGGAGTTAAGATGTTTTCAGGTCTACAGAGATGTTTTAGGGTGGTAATGACAAAATGTGGTGGAGATTGATTTACATTCAGATTTTTAGACACACCAAGATAGGAAAGATGTTTTCTTCAAGGCTATCAAATATAAATAGCCAAAACACTAAGAATGTAACATTTATATAATTCCTGATTGTGTCATGGTTCTTCATGCTATAGGTAGCTTCTTGTATATACATGTAATAATATAAATGTATGTGTAAAAAATAAAAATGTTTAATTAATAAAAAAATAAGAACTTTAAACAATTTTAAAAAGAAAGAAAGCTGTGTTGTGAGAAGGCATGTGATGTTTTTCTGGGAGCAGACACATGAGTGAATGCATGATGGTTGGAAGGAATAAAAATAGAATCATAGACAGTGGGATGACTCTTTTTGCATTGCTACACTGCTATGCCACGCAACTCTTCACTGGTCTTTCCTGGTCTACACTGGACTTAGCTTCATAGAAAGAAATGTTCCAGAGAACTTCTTGTGATACTACAACTAATTCTGTCCACTTTTACTGACTCATTCCAATTCGGCAGAACCTTGCTGTTTCTGCTGGGTTGTGGCTCCACTACTGATTGCTGGTGTTGTCTAGTGTTGGCTAGTGGACTGGACTGCTGCCATCCTCACAGTGCAGAGCAGAATTGACCCAAGGAACTATGTGTAAACAGATTCACAACCCTCTTTTCCTATTAATATTTTTCTCCCCTTCCTCTGGTCAGAAGTGAAGTTGAAGTATTTAAGAACCCTAAATAAAGTAGGTTATGAAAACTCTAAGCCTACAAATGATAGCTTCAGAGAGTTCATGAACACAAAGGCCATGTCATGTCCAGAAAAAAAGAGCACTTCATAGAACTGCTCCAATTCTCTGATTCTTATATTATTTATACCTCCTCTTCCCCAGTGTTGCCTGAGCCTTGAGGAATGGAAGACTTTTTAGAGCCGAGCACTCCAGTAGTCACTTATTCTCAGCACACTCATTAGTTAAGAGTCTCTTCGTTAACTGCTGACCAATTCAGAGTGAAGCTTCTCTAGTCAAGGTTGAGGAAAGTACTAGCCCATGTGTACAAATGTAAATATTTAGAAAACAGGTTGACAACATGTCCATTTACCAAATCAACAATAGTGGGTTCTTCCAAGGGCCTATGACTTGCTACACCATGGTGTTTTGGCCAAATTTACAATGCCAGGTTTGATTTTTTAAAATCACCTCAGAACACACCTCAAATCCAGTAAAAGCACAATTGGTTATCACCTTAATCTTTGTACTACTATTGCACCAGTGAACACATCTTGCCTGGCAGGTCAGAATTGTACCATGCAGGGCTCACTGCTAGGTAATATCATTGATGGTTTTTCTCCCTCTGCAGTCTGCACAGCACTGTCAAGCTCTTTAAATGCTATCCAGAAGAAAGGAAGTTTTCAGGTCAATTCAAACTTGAGGAAAATCTGTTGTTTTGAATGCTAATTTTAAAATAAGTTAAAAATAAAACAGGATAAGTAGAAGTGAGTGAAGTGAAATTTTGTGGTGGGAGAGATTAACCCAGGTGAAAGGAACCCAATGTTAGCAAAGTACTCCCTCCTGGAAACCAACTGTCTAGTTCAGGGGCCATCTTCCTGTAAGAACCCAGACTCAGCAGCCATGCTGCTGACTCTTGAGAAGCAAGAAAGAATTTGGGTTAAGTCCACCCATGCTCCTTTTCCAAGACTTTCTTTTATAGAGAGTACCATGTGTGCTTTCAGTCTGTGACATGAATGGAGAAAGCACCTACACATGCTGTGCATATTTTAATAGGGAAGAAAAATATATCAATGTGTTACCCAGATGATATTCCCCCACATTTGCTGATTCATACTTTTGGTTTTTGTATTTTCAGAATGTTATACAATACAGTACCCAGATAATTGTAACAAGGCAAGAAGCACTGTCTAAATGTAATAATATCTGGTTATAAGTCCAAGTAGTATGTCTTCCTAAGTCTTTTTGTAGCTCCTCTATTTCTAAGGAATGCTTTTTATCAAGTATATTTTTAGCAATAAATATTTTGGTTTTTTGGATGTGTCAGTTGACTTCAGAAATTAATTTTGAAACTAAACCCTTTATAAGAACAAAACATTGAAATATTAAATTATGTACAGTGAACTCTTGATGTGCACTATCCTGGTCCCAAGCATATCTGTCCACAGATACTCATGTCTCTTACATAAGATGCTACAGTGTTTTCAAAGAACCTGTGTGTGGTAGTTTGAATAGGTTTGTTGCTCATAGATTCAGGTATTTAAATGCTTGGCCATAGGGAGTGGCATTATTAGGAGGTGTTGCCTTATTAGAATGAAATGTATCACTATTGCGGTGGCCTTTGAGGTTTTCTGTGCTCAGGTTCCACTCAGTGCAGAAGATGGTCTCCTCCTGGCTGCCTTCAGATCAAGATATAGAACTTTCTCTTCAGCCTCCAGCAACATGTCTAACCGCATGCTTCTTGCTTCCTGCCATGATGACAATGGACTAGTCTTCTGAAACTGTAAGCCAGGCTCAAGTACATGTTTTATAAGAGTTGCCTTGATCATGGAATCTCATCAGGGCAACAAAGTTCTGACTAAGACACTCTATACACTGTGTCATGAATTCTGAAACATCTCTATGTAACTTATACTAAATAAAGTATAAGTAATTAGTTGGTTTACTGCATTGTTTATGTCAAGAAAAAGCATTTTCTATACAGATTCAGATAGATATAATTTTGTCTGAATGTCTTTGACGTTTAGTTTGCTGGATCTGTAGGTGAAGACTCCCAGAACAGAAAGGGAGGCAAACTGTAGAAATTTCAACTATACTTCCAACTCATGGGACACACTCCTTAGACCCCGTAAATGTGTCATATGTGTGTAACATATATGAAGTATTCAATCATGTACTACAATTGCATTATTTGAATTCAATATAGTACAAATTATAATGAATATGTAACACCTTGAAAATTACTTTGCTACACAACACGCCTCTAAATTTCAATAAGACATAAATAGAAGTTGACATTTTTCTGATGCTAACAGGCTTTCTCAGTTGTATATTCATTAATCATCTCCACAGAATATTTTTCCTAAACTCGGCTTATTAAACCCAAACCTACAACAGAAGCTCAGAGGAGACAAGAAAACAAATTCATGTTTAACCTTGTATGTACGGGTGAGGTCACAAAAGATGCACATAAATGCATATGGTGACAGGTACAACAAAGATGGCTAAAAGAATGATAGCACATTCTAGAAAAGTAATAAACTTAAAAGGTGCTTTGTCCTTCTGGTTCCATTTCTCACTGTTGCGTTCATGCTGCTGTCTACAAGTCCAGGCACGATCGTCAACCCAGAAAATGAATGATCTGTTTCTTAGCTCGTTCACAGACCTTCAGGAGCCTCTGGCATATTCAGGATATCAAAATTTATAACTTAATTTGTTTACTTAGGGAAACTCTCACTCAGTTATCAAATAAATGTAAAGTGTCTTAGAGCTAAGACAAAAAAAAAAAACCCTAACATGCCTGAATTATTAATTATCAGTTTAAATCTTCACTGGGCAAAACAATTCACTTTTCAAATTCTGTTATAACAAGTCTTAGGCAGAGCTAAAGCAAACATTTGTGTTTGTATTAAATCACATATGCTCAGTGTGGCTTTAGGAACAAAGCCATCAGAGAGAACGTAAAGGCAGTAGTCACTTACAATGTGCTGATAACAGCAAGTTAGGTTGCTAGGCTAGCTGTGTCAAAAGAACACTAATATTAATACTTATAACTTGCCATTTTTCTGCCTTAAATTTACCCAAGATGCTGTCATATTTATCTTCAGGTCACTCTTGTGAAGATCACAGAGGAAAAAAAAAATGGAGGTGGGTGAAAAGATTTTCCATGACCCTTTTAGTGTAGTCTAGTTTCAAGTAAGAAATTTTTCATAGGTATTTGAAGTTTTCTAGGTGGTGATGTCTGATGGGATAAGAGAGGATATGCCAGCACGTATGTCCACCCAAGCCAGCGTGCCATCTTCAGACTGAAGGAAGGAGCAGGGCTGAGCAGGTACAGAGGCTCACCATCAGACCTGTAAGCCTCAGTGTCATCTGAATACCTTGTTCTGGTCCTATGGAGCCAAGTGGATGATCTATACTGTCTTCCTGTATCGCAAGCAAGTGCCACCAAACCATGCTTTAAGCTGTGCCAGCCACAAGTGGTGGGACAAGTCCATCAGTCATGATGGATTCTAATGTAGTTAGTCTCTTGAATTCAGAGAATGTGTTTTCATGCTTAAAACACATATATATATATATATATATGTGTTTGTGTGTGTGTGTGTGTGTGTGTGTGTGTGTGTGTTTGTATGTGTGTGTGTATGTGTGTATGTATGTGTGTGTATTTGTATGTGTGTGTGTATGTGTGTGTGCACATAACAAGATATATATACATATATTCATATATCTTTCTTAGAAATTAAAAACAGTGCTGCCAAGATTCCTTCTCTCTTTTTTCAAGATTTCTTAATAAAATATACTTAGCTGCTTTATAAAAGAATTGGAAGACAGTTTCTCAATCACATTATATATCCAATAGCACAGCTTCCCCCCTTATATAACAAAATCGTTTCAGGGTTCCCCAGAAATGACCTCATGTGCTTTTTTCATTCAGCATCACTGTCTTCATCTAGTCATGAAGGCCACTTGTAATTAGAGAAATTAATTTAGAAACTGTAAAATCACAGGTATTTTTTTTTTATTCCTAGTAATAGAGTAAAAACAAAGACACAATTCAATGCACACAAGAGGACACTGTTGGAGAAGTTGTTCTCCAGTTTCCCCGAGCCTCAGAGTCACCAGATGCAATTCCAAAACTGCCTGTTTCCAGCCAGGAGTAGTAACACACGCTTTCAATCCCAGCAGAAGCAGGCAGATCTCTGTGAGTTACAGGCCAGCCTGGCCTACATAGCAAGTCCGGGCATAGCCAGAGCTGTGTAGAAAGACCCTGTCTCAAAACAAAACAAAAACAAACAAACAAAAAGGCCTGTTTCCAGAAACTCATCCCCAGAGACAAAACCTAAAAATATTTCTAGGAATGTTAAGAAGCACCAAAGTAATTCTGAAACAGTAGATCCAAGACTGCTGAATAGACCACAGTTCAAGAAAAGAAAAAAAATTCTGTGGATCACAGCTGGAAATGTAGTTTAGCACAGAATACTTCAATAGTTACTTGAATCTCCAGGCTCAACCTCCATCACAGCAATAAATAAATTAAAAACATGAACAACAATAACAACAACAAAGCAAATATTCAGCTCCTAAGAAAATAAGTGTGGTAGTTTGAATGGGAGTGGCCCCATAGGCTCACACATTTGTAATGCTTGGTCATTAGGGAGTGGAGCTACTTGACAGGGATTAGGAGGTGTGGCCTTGTTGGAGGAGGTGTGGCCTTGTTGGAGGAAATGAGTTCCTGGGAGTGGGCAGAGCTTTCAAGGGCCTGAGTCAGGCCCAGTGGTTCTCTCTTCTTGCTGACTATGGATCCAGATGCAGAGCTCTCAGCTACTATGTCTGCATGCTGACATGCTCACTTCCATGAGGATAATGAAGTAACCTCTGAAACTGTAAGCAAGCCCTAATTAAGTGCTTTTTTTAAATATAAGAGTCTCTGTCATTATGGTGTCTCTCACAGCATTAGAAAACTGACTGAGAAAATAAGTAATAGTCATTTAAAGTATTCATTCAACAATGACACGTAACCAGCACTTATGCAAAGACAGAGCAGAAGGGCATCTGGCTGCTCATTCATCCACCTTGATGGTATCCATTGTCCTATCTATTGATACAAACAGCAAGAGACCAATACAGTCCTATATGAAAGCCTACTTAGTTTTCACTTGTCCCTTACTCTTTTTAATCGACTTTGTATAATATAAGCTTTACATAGCAATATTATTTTATTGTTTTCAGTACTCTGAAAAATGATAGTTTTATTTTTAAAAGTTTATAACACAAAAAATATGAGAATTAAGTACCTTCAGATAATCACTATTAAATAAGTATGTTTTCTTTCAAGTTTTATTTGGTAAATTGTTGTATATACCATAATTTACTACTTAAACAGTTTCATATAATGTTTAAGTTTATGCCTTTTATCTGTTTTAAATTTTTATTTAAATTATTTTCATAAAAACAGATTTTGAGTATATTCTTCACCTCCCACAAATCCTCTTTACCCTCCCTATCCACTCAACTTCGTGTTCATCCTCTCTCAAAAAAAAAAAAAGAAAAAAAAATGAGAAGCAAGAAAGATATGCTGTATACAGGGGGAGGTAATCCCCCTCAGGAACAGTCATAGGGGAGGGGAATAAGGGGAAAATGGGAGGGAGGGAAGAAGGGGAGGATACAAAGGATGGGATAACCATTGAGATATAACAAGAATAAATTAATAAAAAAATTTAAAAAAGAAAGATATGCTAAAAACCAAAAAGCGTGCGCGCGCGCACACACACACACACACACACACACACACACACACACACACACACGAGTCCATTTTGTGTTAGTCAACAACTCCTGGACATGATCACATAACATTTTATATGTTATTTATAATACACATAAGTCACATAGTATGTTGGATAAGTGATATCTTCCTTCCCCCAAGTTAAGTTGGAGAAGCAAATACAGCAACCTCCCAAAATGTTTTGTCTTTAAAATGAGTTTGTCATTTAAAAATAAGTTCAACATCATCTGCCCAGATTCCTGTCCATTGTGCCAGCTGGATCCTGTAACTTGCGGAGAGAATTGACCCCATGCTTCACCTGTGAAAGTAAAAGAGGATAGCACTGGGGCTCCACTTGAGGGACTGTTACCATGAAATGAGGTGACACATGTACAATCCACGCTGGATAAATGCATCAGAACTTTTAGAGCTCGGATTACAGTCATCTGTGGGCAGATCTATGTGAGTGCCGATGCTGGAAAGCAAACCCAAGTCCTCTGTGAGAGCAAGATGTGCTCTTAACCTCTGAGCCATCTCTCCAGTCCCTTAGTCTTGGTTATACTTTATAATTCTTCAGGCAAAATGAATGACACCTAAAAATATGGGTTCCTCTAGATCACACCCAGGAGTGACGTCCCACACGCCAAAGCAGACCTTAGACCTCTAAAGCTGTCATTCCTCAATTTTAATAGCTATTGTCAGAATGATGTTACCAGAGCAAAAAAGGATGGAGAAGGTCTGGTGTGTTTTTTACCAGAAAATCATTAAAATGTGATTATGTGTTCGACACGATTCCAGCATAATTTTCTAATTCTTATCCATGGCCCCAGCACAAGCATGCAAGTCCTGGGAATGCAAATTCAGGATCATAAGGGGGAAAACTGTGAAGATGACACAAACGAGTTGCAAGTAGTACTACATTTGGCAAATATGACATTCATTCTCTTATAAATGTCCCAAAACTAGGAAAGACATTTTTTTTCTGTTACAAAGAGCTTATAAAGTTTTCCATATACCAAAGGGTACATTTGTCCTCACACGTACATCTGCTTATGCATGAGGAAATCTGAAAAACCCATGAGCGCATCCTGCCGTCTCTGACAGAAAAATTATATAACTCTGACATCTTGCGTACAAATTGAAATGCTTAATGCCAAGGCAATTGTATTTGAATTTCATATGTTTGAAGAGATGAATACCTTGTGTTCACAGATTCTTTTTATGTTTTCAGAGAACAGGATGGCTTACAATTCTATCCACACATCTCAATTCTTACAAAAGAGATTGTCAGCGAAGGTAAAAAGCTTTGGCTTTACCTCAGAAGCTGGAGAGCAAAGACTTCTAACTAATTATAAACTACGGCCAAATACTCCAGCATACGACTTTTTTAATATAGGACAGTGAGTGAGATGGGGGGGGGGCGGAATGTAAATAAATGTACATGGTGTTTATACAAAATGAATTTAGAGCCGACAGAGGCAAATCAAAAACATAGACATGTGCACAAGCGCACGCACACACACACACACAACACACACACAGTATAACATATGTCATATGGTAATAGATAATTAATATAAAGATATGAGGCCCAATGATGCACTAATAAGTCTTAAGATCAGCCAACATGAACTCTGATTTTGAACAAGCTACAGAATCACTCTGCCATATGTTCCTTGTTAACCCTTGAAAGGCTGTGATAGGACACTCCATGATTCCTGTGGTGAATAGTGACCCACATGAATCACAAAGGGAGCTTCTGCAGAGTGGGACCTGTAACTATTACGTGAAAGGATCTGGAGTGCCATCCAATTTCAAAGAAGAAAGGAATGATTTTTAGGATATATCCTAAAAGTGAAGCTTATGAAACTTAAAATTACCAGAGGTAGAGGGAAGAAGACAAGGTCCACACAAGCTGCCCAGAGAGATGAATGGACACTTGCTAGTGCCATAAATAAAATTAAAGATAAGGACACAAAGGAATGACAGACTTACCCAACAGTGACAGCTGTTTACAGAAAAGACATCATTATTCTTTGGGCATCTTGCATTATCCAAGTCTTTCCAGATGTTTAGAACTGTAAAGAACTTGAAAGTCCTTTTCCCAGGGGCCTATTTAAAACAACTTAAATTATATCTTCAGCAAAAGTGCTTGATGTTATAAGAGATGTACTTTTCTAAAACTTTACGTTGACTATGCAGCTGTCTCAGAATTACCTGACCATGCAAGAAAATTATTTTGACAGATTTGAGAAACCTGGCAGTTGAAGAGCAAATGCAATTGTGTCTATCTTAGCTATGGACAGCATCCAAACCAAAAATGAATCCAGACAATTTCAAAGTTCTCTGTTAAAGGAGGGAAGTTGTCCAAATGCCAAATGAAGTAGTTTCATGGAACACGAGTGACTTTCAACTCACTATTTTATAGGAACACTGGTGAGAGGAAATTGAGTATAAAGATGTCTCTGTTGCCTGTGAATAGACTTTTGCTTTTCATCGAAACCCTTCATATATTTTGCATTCTTGAAGTAATTTTTCTATAGGGGTGATTAGCATAATATGTTGAAAAAAAGTTAAATGTCAAGCTATTAAAAAACTCCCTTCCACTGTGTGAACAGGAAGTACTCACTGTTTCTTAGCTAACCTTTGAATGACAGCTAAGAAACCAGTGAGCAGAGTGAGATTGGATGGATGTTTTCCCCCATAGGAAGCCAGCCAACTATGCTGATGCTGGCTCGTTACAATAATAAAGGCAGCCCTTATATCAGGCAATTTAACCTTGAGAAAGAAAGCACCCTTGAAATATAATACTGAATTTTCCTAGTCTTTGCATTTTCATCCTAAAATAAATAGCATGGTTCTCTTTCTTCCTTGCTCTTCATCAAAATAATAAGTATAGTTCTTTCTAATTCTAATGATCTTCTGATTAACCTTCTGAAGGTGTTTGCAATATGACCACATACTCTTGTAGGCTTTGATCTTTTAAAAATCTACTTTATTTGGGGTTCTGTAATGCCTCTATTTCCCTTCCAACCCACCTACCCTAGATAGGAGAGAAAGAAGGCTAACAGGGTTAGGATTAGTAGACCTTTTTAGACTCGGTTCATTCGGTCAATTCCACTCTTCATTGCCAGGATTCCAGAAGACCTATTAAACAGCAAAGGCTACAGCAATCACAGCATCAAGAACCTCAAAGCACTCTCTGGAGCTTCTCTCTAGGATCATATTGAAGTGGTGAGATGAACAGCCAAGAAATGTGAAGTGATGCAAAGGCCAAGCCTCTGCAGGAGTTTTTGAGGTGGGGTCTATCTATCTCCTCTCAGAGTCCACACCAGGATGCTTATCAACTGACAAAGACCATGCCCCTGCAAGAGGCAGTTCCCTTTCTAGTGGGCAAACATGGTCTCTCTCACAAGTCTGTTTCACATCCAACACTTGGGATCAAAACAAAAATATGTTTATATCCACTACATACTCTTCCACAACTAAGAATAAAGTAATGATGAAGCCTTGGATCATGTTTGATTAAAACTATGAGGTAACCTCCCCTGGCAAATATCAAATGATCCTTGAGAGAATGACACTGTAGAAATATTCTCTCCTTAAGATTTATTTTTATTTATGTGACTGTGGTGTGTGTGTGTGTGTGTGTGAGAGAGAGAGAGAGAGAGAGAGAGAGAGAGAGAGAGAGAGAGTGAGAGAGAGAGAGAGAGAGAGAGAGGTGGGTGTGCCCATGGAGTCCAGAAAGAACATCAGACCCCCTAAAGCTGAACTTATAGGCAGTTGTGAGCAACCAAACATGAGTGTTGGGAGCCAAGCTAGAGTCCTCTTCAGAACCAACAAGTGCTTTTAGCTGAGCCATATCTCCATCCTTAGAGGAAGATTCTTGCCCCAAAAAAATCTCTTATCTCATCAGTTTTATGGGAAGACTTCTCTCACATTTTTACTTTTACTCTTGTGACATTGAAACCAGGAAATAGGAGATGAATAGCATGCACAGATGATAAACACAACTGAAAGCTACATCATTAAAAATATCCTTTTCCAGTCTCAGAAAAAGCCAAGGTTCTTATTCATATTTCAAAGAAGTAATTCATATACCTAGTACAATTATCTCCCAATTTTTTTCACCAAAATAATTATGCAAATAAATTATTCCATCTCTTGTAATCTTTGCTTAATACATATGGGACCTATTTTCTTAATGAGTAAATATAAACTTAAATCGTTTCTTCCAAAGAGTTAGATAGGTTGGAGATGTAGCTCAATGACAGTGATTGCACAGCATCCACAAAGCCTTAAGTTCAAGTTCCAGAAACAACAACAACAACAATAATAACAGTTTTGTGGGGGTACTATAAATAATAAAACTTTAATTTCTTCAATGTTTGCTTTCTCCTACCTCAACAAGCAGCACCAAAACAAAATTTTAAGTGTTGCCAGTTGTCATGACTTGAAAAGTGTGTTGGTCTACCCTTTTGTCACTATGAGAAATGCCTGAGAAAGTTAAAGACGATAAAAATGTACTTTGGGCCCTTGTTTCAAAGCTTTCAGTCAAAGTCAGCCTATCCATTGGTTTAGTGGGAATCACACACAAAGCAGTTGTTTGCCTTGTGTCACTGAAGAAGCAGAAAGAGAGACAAGACACTTCAGAGCCCCAACTCTAGATACTTGCATCCTCTGGCCACGCCCACCTCCTAGAGTTTCTAGGACATCCTACAGCGGTGTCCACCTCTAGCTGGAGACCAAGCACTCAGTATGTCAACCTGGGAGAACAGTTCATAGTCAGCATAGTCAAGCATTTGGATGAGCATATTCTAGTATGACTGGGTACTTATAAAAGAAGAGACAGTTAAACACAGATGCAGACGTGTGCATGGGGGCAGTACCATGCGAAGATGACGGTAGAAATGAGGACAATACATCCAGAAGCTAAGTAATGCCAAGGATGGCCAGAAAACCCTCAAAAACCATGGGGCAAATCATGCCTTGCAGTCCCCAATCCTGCTGACTCCCTATTCGCTAACACCTAGCTACCGTACTTGAAGGACAGTAACAGTCAACTGCTCTAAGATCCTTAGACTGCGGTAAATAGAACAGGGTCTCATTATGTTTTTCTGTATCTATTCTTCCACTCTGGCAGGGCAAATAGTTACAGGTGACAATGCTGTATTTTAATCGTTTTGACTATTGTTTCTTTGTGAACAGAACGTAGCTTATGATTATCCTGTAATTGACCTTTACTGTTTTGTTCTGATGGTTGTCTTCTAAGCCTATTCCATGTTCTACACTGTTTTCTGCTGAAATACATATTTTTATTATTAATTTGTACAAGACCCTTATAAATCAAAGAACTTATCAGCTGGTTATGTCTATTGCAAGTATATTTCTAACCTAAGACTTATTATTGGTTTAACTTAACATTTCCAACAATTATTTTATATTCCATGAAAATTTTATATCATTATGTAGACAAATTAGTCAAGAACTGTGCATGAAAATATTGAAGTTTATATCTTACTTGTGAAACCAGCTTTGTACCTTTAATTTATAAGATAATACAAACTTATTTTGTCGTTTTATCATCTTCATGTCTATAACTATGAGGGTTTTGTAACTATGCTAAAGAATATTCTCACATAATCTTATGTATTATTAAAATTGGACTTAAGAATCAACTAGACAAGTTTCTCTTCCATCTTTTCCAGTTTATTTTATTTATTTTGATTGAGATTATAATGAATTTGTATTTTATAACTTGTTTGGCTTACTAAAACATGTTCCTTAATAAAAATATTTTTATCACTTTCTTCTGAGTTATTTAATAATTTTCCATACATATATCCTTACTTATTTCTTGAATTTTTATTGGATATTTTTACTGCTTTTGATTGGCACTGTAAATGGAATTTTTTGTTGACACAGACCTAAGGGAAGGGAAAAGGGTAAAAGAGGGACAGAGGGAGGAATGGGAGGATACAAGTGAGGGGATAACAATTGAGATGTAATCTGAATAAATTATTAAAAATAAAAAAAGTTTTAAAAAATAAAAATAAAAATAAATAAAATAATTCCCCAACTTTTCTTCCCCCAAATAGGTCATAAACTATTTATTTTGAAATTGTTTTGCCTATGCTAGGAGGCCAAGAATAATCTAAAGATGTTATGCATTGTCCCCAATTTAATACCATCAGATCACACCTTCCTGCTTTCCAACTGCACTTCTGCAAATTCTCTATAAAAACACAATTTTGTTTGGCTGGTTGGGTCTTTAATTTTTAAGGTTCTGCATTCTCAGATGTGCTTTTCTTGTTAATCTCTGTCTTGTTATAGAGGTATGTGTCAATTATTAACCTGGCCGTGGGTAAGGAAAGGAAACTATTTCTTTTCCCCTAGCATTTAATTCACATCTTTTGAACCCATTTAATAAATGGGAAAACTGAGGCCCAGAGTTAAAGAAGCTGGTCAAAGTCCTTCAGCCTGTTGATGTTTGGCAGTTGTGTAGATATTTTCAGGATTTGAAAATATTTCATCTGTACCTCTGCCCCTACTCACAATCATCAGCTCATGAAACGAAGAACTGGAACACCGAGACACAAACAGACTGTGGTCAGAGGAATGTGGCCTGAATCACACACCTGGCCTTGGGACATCCTGAACTTCCTGGAAATTATTAATTGCTAACTATTCAAACCAGACTGTAGGAGCTCTAAACCTCATGAAATCTCGGTCTAGCAGGAGACTTTGTGGCAAAGGACAAGGGCGTGCCATTGCTAGTCTTTGAAATGTGAATTCCAATGCACATTAACTACAATAGAAATATTTTTTTCTCAAGACAGAGACCTAAAGAGGTATGTGTGTATATATATATATATATAATATATATACATACATATATGTATATATAAATGGTTACATACTTTTTATTTTTTTACATATACATTTATATTATTACACATATATACAATAAACTACCTATAGCAAGAAGAACGATGAAACAATCAAGAATCATATAAATGTTACATGGTGGCTTTGTTTGGACAGTTTGGAAGGTGTGTGTGGCCTTGCTGGAGAAAGTGTCATTGGGGGCAGGTACTGAAAGTTTAAAGACTTGTGCCATTACTAGTTGACTCTCTGTGCTTGTGTTGCAGTTTAAGATGTGAGCCTCCAGTTTGCTGCACTAACTGATACGTCTCCTGCCTGCTGCCCCCATTTCACCATCATAGAACCTAGCCCTCTGGGACTGTAAGCCCAAATATATTCTATAAGCTACCTTGGTTGTGATGTTTATTGTGGCAAAAAAAAAAAAAAGCAACTAATACACCTAGCATTTGAACAATATTTGTGTTAAGAGTCATATTCTGTTTTACACTTATTTGTGAACACTGGTGACAAGCAGGTTAGTGAAATGATACCTTATAGAGAAGTCTGAGTTAAAACTAGAGAGAGTTTTAAAACTAGATTGGGACTGGATAGACTGAGACGATAAGGAGAAAGATAACAGAATGAGCTTTCTAAGAAGGTCAAAGGTCAACTTGCCTAAACAAGACATTTATTAAATCCCTTCTAATGCTCGGGAGACAAATGGCAGAAGAAACCTAAGATCCAGAATAGGGATAAGGGCTGCTAGATACCACCTTCCGGGCAAGACACAGTCATTGGGCTCAGGGACTCACAGCAGCTGTGGATACCTGCACCACATCTGCACAAGAATGGGCCCATCCCCAGTTAGGTGTGGATCAAGGAAGGGCTGAGGATGGGGAGGCACCTCACTGTTCAAGTATTTGCTATGCATAGATTCAGGAAGAGAAGGAGTCATGCTGTCAGTGTTGTCTCTACCAATGACACCATCAGGCCCCAATGGAGAGCTCCAGTACAATGTACACACTGATGGCCGTCATTAAACCAATAGGTCACCAAACAGAACCAAAGTCACGAAATGGGGGTGCAGTGGACTACTAGGGATGGAGCCTCCCAGAAGACAGTTATGCTGGGCTCCTGTCTTCAAGCACAGCAGAGCATCATTAAAACTGACAGGGGTTGGCTCTCTCCCATGAGGTGAGTGTCAAGTTGGGCCAGTCATTGGTTTGCCATTCCCTCAATCTCTGCTCCATCTTTATCCCTGCACTTCTTGTGGGACAAAATTTTGGTGGAAGGTTTTATAAGTGGGTTGGTGTCCCCCTCCCTGTACTGGAAGTCCCACTTGCCTACAGGAGGTAGAGATTTCAGGCTCCATATACCCCCAGCCCCACTACTAGGAGTCTCAACTGGGGTCACTGCCTCAGTTAGGTTTTCTGTGTCCTAGAGATCCCCCATCCACTGATTTCTTTTCTCTCTCCCAGTCCTCCCTCTCCCCACTCAGAGAGATTTGTGGAAAAGTGGGAGGAAGGATTTACAGAGCCCGAGGGGTCAAGGATACCTCAAGAACACCTACAAATTAAACTAACCTGGGACCTGTGAGAACTCACAGAGACTGAGCCACCAACCAAAAAGTACGCACGGACTGGAGCTAGACCCCATACACATATGTAGCAGATGTGCAGCTTGGTCGTCATGTGGGACCCCTAACAATGGGAATAGAGGCTGTCTCTGACCCTGTTGCCTGCCTTTGCATCCTGTTCCCCTAACTGGGCCGCCTTGTCTGACCTCAGTGGGAGGAGGTACACTTAGTCCTGCTGTGACTTGAGGTGGTAGGGTGGGTTGGTACCACTTGGAGGGCCTCCCCTTCTCTGAGAAGAAGAAGAAGAAGAAGAAGAAGAAGAAGAAGAAGAAGAAGAAGAAGAAGAAGAAGAAGAAGAAGAAGAAGAAGAAGAAGAAGAAGGGGGAAACAGTGGAGAGAGGTGTGAGGATGGGACTGGGAGGACAAGAGGGAGGAGCTGGGATCAGGCTACATTGTGATTAACTAACTAATTAATTAGAGGGAAAACTGAAAGAAAAAGAAAGCTGGGACATTTTCACCCACACACAAAGAAACTGAAATTTTGTTCATCTGAGAGCATACTTATTTTCTATAAATCAAGATAAAAGGTATAAAAAGTTCCGTTTTAAAGAGTGGTGGCAAAATAAGGAATTGTGAAAGGCAGTGGGGAAACATTCTTTAAGGGAGCAGCCAGTGGAAGACATTTGATTACCTATTAAATAATGCAACTTTTCTCCCACACATCACACAAGGCATCCAAAGGTTTTCTATCAGGAAACAGCATATCTAAGCACTGCCCTGGGAAGGTTACACCCTCGAAGAGTCCAGGATACATATGTGGGTGGGAAGCCTGGAGGCGAGGGGAAAACCAGCTGTGGTGCCAAGATGAAAATTCAAGGATCCTTCCAGTTAATCTTGAGTCAGTTCTTACATGAGATTCGACACAGTATACTGCTGTATCAAAGAAATTGTCCCAAAGCAGCCACTTAAAAGCAAGATGCTTCAGGTCAAAAGGACAATATCCCTCTTGAGAAACTATTTTATAATCAGCTATTGTCTAACTACAAAGAGAGTTTCAGGGCTGTTACCTACTGCTAATAAAGGCTTGCACTTGCTCTCTGATTCTTTACATCCCAGCCCCTGGAAACACATTTCTGCACCTCTTAATGGGGGACTGGAAGTTTTTAATGGGAAACTACAACATTTGTAGAGGGATTTATTATGTTATACATTTAATCTTTGCAAGAGGCCTACAATTTCAATATTGTTTTACCTACTAAAGGAATTTCAAATTGCTTAGGTCACTTACTTAAGGCCATATATTTAACACATTTTTAAAGAAGGAGTATATGATTGCCAGAGTAGTTTCTAAAATATTATCCCTTTCAAGTCCACTATGAACTACTCTCTAAAATAAGGCCTTGCTTCTGCATACTGGTGAGTGTGCAATAGAAGTTCGATGTCCTTGACCGTGATGTAAATTAGTGCAGCTGCTGTGGAAAATAGGATGGAGGCTCTCCGCAGCCCCTGTGCCCACATAAGTCAGACGTGGTGGTGCGCATCTATAAAACAACCGCCACGGAAGCAGAGACAGGAGGATGCCAGGTGTCTTCTGGCTAGCTAGTCTTTCTAAGTTGGTGAACACCAAGTTCACAGAGACACCACTGGAGGTGGTGAGATGGCTCAGCAGGCAAGGCGGCAGGCTGCCACGCCTGGTAACCTGAGTCCCTGGAGACGGAAGGATGGAAACGATTGCTGGAAATTGTCTTCTGCCCTCCACCCACCTGCCACGTCACACGCCATCGATGGTCAATCAGCGGATACACAGAATAAATGTAAGATATTTAAGTGAAGTGGAGAGCATAGAGAAGGCACTCAACAGCACATCCCAGGAGAGCACACCGTGCCACGTCCCAGTGGGAGCAGCATCAGTGGATTTATGGAGATGCTTGCACTCACTATTTCCTCATTCGTTCAGTTCTGCGGTGCTGAGGGTAGAACCCAGGACCTCAGAGATTCTAAGAAAAAGCTTGAGCACTGAGCTAAACGCTTAACCCTCAACCCCAATTTATGTTTAAAATCAGCTAGAAATTAATTAAATGGCAATTTGTGCTAAATGCAGCTTTTGGAAATATGCCTCCACAAAGTAGCAACTTAATCTAATGAAGATTAGAGGAGTCTAGGTTATTATTTTATAAATACAGATGAGGTTTTTCTGGTTAACTAATTGCTCTGGATAACATTTGACGGAAGAAAACATAAACTCATAATACTGGTTGCTTTATTAATTGGTTAAGGCAGCCATATTTATAAGCAAGCACATAACAAAACCTTATTATAGAATACATGACAACCTTGCATTTGACCTTTATAATTAATATTTAAATATTAAATTATAACACTATGGCTTGTCTTATTAAAGATATTAATGACAATTGCCACATGTATATATTAGTTCTTACATACTACAAGGTCATATTGTATTTGTGGATGAGAAATGAATAATTTAAAAAATGACCATCTTTTAGTTGAACTAATAAGTTAGCAACATTATATACGTGGAGGAGGAAGAGAGAGGAAAAGACAATAAAGATTAATGATCAATGACTCGGACAAGGGTTTGGCAAAGTACACTAGGCCCAAAGCAAAGCTTGGATATGACTTGAGAGCGTAACTACACATATCCAAAACAATTTTTCAAAGTCAGAATGAAAATAATATTTAATGGAATGCAAATTAAAGAAATTGACATTTCAATAGCTATAAATAAAGTCTTCAGGAAGCACAGCTGTGCTCATTTACTTATACTGCTAAGGTTGCGTGGGCACCGTCATGGCAAAGAGAGTGGCTACAGCAGACACTATGTGGCCCTCATTGCCTAAAAGATTGGCTGTCGGTTGAGAGAAAAGCAATTGTTTACCCTTAAATAAGTGAAGCTATTCCTACCACCACAAAACAGAAGGATTTATGCAGCCAAGGCATGCTGATTGAAATAAGTCTGTGACTGTTGGTTGAAATGGCTAGAAGTGCATCAGTTTCTTTCTGATTTCATGCCTACAATAACTAAAATATCTGTGCTACGTCATGTCTGCCATTCTGCCAAGGTAAAGCTGGAACTGCAAATGCTTCCCCTCAGTAACAATCACTTAACTTTATATAGTTACAAACTACATAACAAGCATACCTTTCACTAATGTCTATGACACAGAAAGAAAAGCTCGGAGAGAAGAGAGCTTGGAATGATTTTCCATTTTGCTCTTTTATTTATTTAGTGCCGTGCTGTAAATTATTAAGGAGGTAGGTGTTCCTTATGACATAGTTTCTACTGTTTTGTATGTCACCAGGACAGATAGACATGCTGACAGGTGTCTCGGTTTCAACCAGAGACTCCAGAATCAGGAAGATTAGAGAGTATACATCTTACTTTAGTCCAGCTATGGCTATAGATGCTTTAATAAAGAACAGTGCTCACGTCCCAGTTCCAAATCCCCCTCTAACATATGCATACAACTGCAAATTAACTTACATGAGAAAAGGAGCTTGGACACAGCAAACACAGTCACTCACCTCTAGACTACATTGAACTTAACACACTCTTGTAGTGGATATAAGCATGTTATTGTTTGGATCCCAAGTGTGGGCTATGAAACAGACTTGTGTGAGGGTGTGCGGTGTTTTTCCACTAGAAACAGACTTGTGAGAGAAGAGGTTATGTTTGTCCACTGGAAGAGGAACTGCCTCTTTGGGGGCATGGTCTTTGCCAACTGATAAACATCCTACTATGGACTCTGAGAAGATACATACATATATATATACATATATCCCAAAACAAGAGGGTTGGCTTTTATTGGCCTTTTAGTTTTGGCATTGCTTCTTATTGTTTGCTATTCATCACTCTGCTTTGAGACTCTCCTGGAGAGAACTGCTCCAGAGAATGCTTCAAGGTTCTGGGTTATGGCTGTTGCAGTTGCAATCACCTTTGCTGAATTGCTGGTTTGCTGTTTAATGGATATGCTATAATTCTGCTGACTATGCCAATAGAAGCCTCCAAAAAACTGCCTCTTAAAAGGTCTACTTCTCCTGTTCCCATTAACCTCTTTTCTCTCCTATCTAGGGTAAGTGGGTTGGAAAGGAGGTATAAGCATTAAAGAACCCCAAATAAGGTTTAACAAAGTTCAAAGCCTAGACAGTAACAATTTGACATTATCTCCCATAGAAAATCAGTCATTCAAAGTCCTTTCAGAGGTAGTTGCTAAGGCCATGAGAATTGTTGAGGTCAATAAGAACATGATTGAAATGTGTCCTGACTTCACACCTGGGCCAGGCCTCCAAAAGTGGACAGGAAGGGGCAGAAGTGACCATGGAGATGGGAATTTCAAAGTACCACCCATGTAGGATGACTAGACCAGCACATGAAAATGACTAACTCTAACCAAACTTTCTAAATCTAAATTTTAGCAATTAAAGAAAAAAAAAAGAAGATCGTGATTATTATATTAGGAAAACTCTGAAAAAATCAGAATGTTAGTTTTCCTATTTTAAAAATTACTATGCTATTCTAAAAGGGGGCAGGGTAAAGGAAGAAATATCTTGGAGTCATGAAGATTCAAAGAAGTAATAATTTAAGAAATTGTCTCAAAAAAGAATTTTAAATGTAGTTCAATAATAATACACTATCTATCTACTCCATTCCCTGAGCCAACAGAAAAAAAGAAAGAAAGAAGAAATGTAAGTACAGTGTATATTCCTTGATTACTTCTCAACATTAAAAAGGTAATATACTACTATAGAATAGGATGGGCCCTCAACTCTGCACTTCTGTCCATAGGTTGTTTTGCACAGTGTTCGTCTGCTGAACTGACTCTTTTCTGGAAGGTATTTATGCCTCCCTCCCTTCCTCTTGGGTGGGAACTGGTCTTCTCTTTTTCTAAGAGGTCTCCCTCTCTCCATCCTCTTTTGCCAGTTGCTTAGAAGATAAATCCAGCTCTTCCTTGGTGCTACTTAAAACCAGGAGTTCTCAACCTGTGGGTTGCAACCCTTTTGGGGTTAAATAACCATTTCACAGGAGTCACATATCAGATATCCTGCATATCAGATATTTACATTACATTATGATTCATAACAGTAGCAAAATTACAGTTATGGAGTAGCAACAAAAATAATTTCATAGTTAGGGGTGGCCAAAACATGCGGAATTGTATGAAAGCGTCACAGCATTAGGAAGGTTGAGAACCACTGCTCTGCATCTTCCACCTTTGATTTGCTCAGTCAACCTTCCTAATGCTGTGACCCTTTCATTCAGTTTCTCATGTTGTGGTGACCCCAACCATAAAATTATTTTTGTTGTTACTTCATGACTATAATTTTGCTGCTGTTATGATCATAATATAAATATTTTTGGAGATAGAGGCTTGTCAAAGGTGTAGTGACCCACAGGTTGAGGACACTGCTCTGTAACATCCTCATATCTATTTCAGAGCCTACTTACTTTTGCTAAAGACAGCCAACCAAACATGAAGCAGAGTCAGAAATCTCCTAACTTCCTGGAGGAGTTGGTTCCACAGTACCACACAACTTCTTTTTAAATTTTTTATTAGATTTGGTCATTTATTTCATGATCTTCCTTCCTGTTTGTACATGTATCACATGTGTGCCTGATGCCTGGGGAGGTCAGACTACGGTATTGGGTCCACTGGGACTGAAGTCACAGATGGTTATGAGCCTCCATGTGTGTTCTGGGTTCTCTGCAAATGCAACATCTTTCTGAACCTGTAACAGTCTCTCTAAGCCCCAGATTTTTATTCTAACCAAACATATTGGCAAAATATTTTGAAGAGAGGAAGTCCTCCATGAAAAAGACCGCCAGCCTCTATCAAAGAGGAAGTAGAAGATAATATAAATGTCTTCCCTATGGGGTGACTTTCAGAGCAGCAGCTTTAATTCCAGCTTTTATCAGAGCATCACTGAGGGAGGGGAGACAATGAAGAGAATTATAGAGACAAAAATACACAAGACAGGAAAGTCTGACTCACAGATGTGACTACTGATGGGATGCAGAAGGGGACCCATTGGCTGCCTTTGGCTTTCCCTTCAGTTTGGGTAACAGTCGACCTTTATACAAACGGAGTCACTTTGATCAAATTAAATGCCAGTCATGCCGTTCAGGAAGAGTGCCTAACTCACCTGGCCAAAGCCTCCTAGTACAGGTTCCACTGTTTCCTTACGTGTTCATGTGTATTCACAGCAATTAGCAAACTACATTTTATGCCACCGTGTTTTGAGACTGCTCACGTTAGCTTATCCCATTGCGGAAGAATAATGAGCCTCCAGCAATACCCTTCCCCATCCAGAGACAATCTCTGTGCTTCCACCCACAGAAGGGAAGGTGAACATTTCGTGGAGGGCACTAAAACAAGCATGCCACAAGTGAGGCAATGTGAAGTCCCCTTTTGTAAACCCAAAACTCAAAAATAGACTACTCAGAAGAAGTATTCCGAGATTTAAAAACATCTTAGAGCCAAATTAGTGATGTGGGTCAGAGTAAAAGGAAGAATGCACATTAGAAGTGCTTATGTTCTGTTGAGAAAAAGGTCAGGAATGTGAAAGCTGAGATTATGAATTCTTCATAACATCTGAATAATTATCTGAATATTCTATCAATAACTGACTATGATGTACTTTGCAAATACTCATTTAAACAGATGCTCCCTGACTGATAAGGCCATTTCTGTCTTGAACCAATAGGTCTACCAGACTGGATAGTTAAGCAAGACAGCAAAGGTTATTGAGAAATATTAAATCCTAAAAATCACATATGAATTTTGTGTGATTTCTAGATAATAGCTGAACAATCAGAAAATAATAGGGAATCAATTAAAATCAGGTTGGGTTCATTAAACTGTTTACCAAGTAGGCTAAATAAATTATAAATCAAGAAAAACAATAGTTTTTTTGTTTTTCCAGCAATTGTTAGAAATGTAACAGAGGCAAATTCAGAAAATGTCATGTAGCTGTTAATTCATGAATTGGCTTCATTTAATTTTCAATGAAATTGCTGTGAAAATGGGCTGGTGGGATTCTCAGCAGGTAAAGACATTTGGCACTAAGCCCTAAGACCCTGCTCTCATCCCAGATATCCACACTGTGAAGAAGAAACCAAATGTCCTTGTCGTATGAATGAGCATCTTTTAGGTATATGCCCAGGAGTGGTACAGCTGGGTCTTGAGATAGAGCTATTCCAATTTTTCTGAAAAAGCACCAGATTGATTTCCAATGTGTTACATTTACACAATGGAATACTACTCAGCTATTAAAAACAAGGAAATCATGAAAATTGCAGGCAAGTGGATGGAACTAGAAAAGATCATCCTGAGCGAGGTAGCCCAGACGCAGAAAGACACACATGGTATATGCTCACTTATAAGCTGATATTAGCCATATAATACAGGACAACCACACTACAATTCACAGACCCAAAGAAGCTAAGTAACAAGGAGGGCCCAAGGGAAGATGCTTGAATCTCACTCAGAAGGGGAAATAGCATAGACAGTGGAAGTGGTTGAAGAGAGGGAACAGGATAGGAGAGGGCTTGAAGAGGGAAATAAGGAGAGGGATCAGACGTGGGAGTTGTGGGGGAGGGGCAGGAGGACAGAGAGCTTGCAGAGAGAACAGGAGGACAGCAACCATGGGCGGGGGCATCTCTGATACCAGCTGGAGACCTGTAACAGAGCAGGTTCCTGGGAGGATACAGGGCTGACTCGAGCTGAGATCCCTAGTAGCAGGGCATCATGGAGACTGAAGAGGCCACCCACTAGCCAGACAGGATCCCTAGTAGAAGGAGGGGAACACCAACCCACGCACAGAAACTTCCACCCAAAAATCACCCTGCCTACAAGATGTGCAGGGATAAAGATAGAGCAGAGATGGAGGGAATTTCCAACCAATGCCTGGCCCAACCCGAGACCTGCACCATGGGAGAGAGCCAACCTCTGTCACTGTTAATGAAACCCTGCTATGCTCGCAGATGGGAGTCTAGCATGGCTGTTCTCTGAGAGGCTCAACCCGGCTCTGAGGCTCACAGCCAAACACTGGGGAGAGAGCAAGAAGCCTTGTGGAAGGGTAGGGGGATAGAAGGGCCTGGAGGAGACAGGAGCTCCACAAGAAGACAAACAGAGCCAGCTAACCTGCTCCCAGAGGGACTTCTGGAGACTGACGCACCAACCAAGAACCAACCCCCTATACATATGTGCCTGATGGGCAGCTTGGTCTTCTTGTGGGTCCCGTAGTAAGAGGAGTAGGGGCTGTCTCTGACATGGACTCTATTGCATGCTTTTCTTTTCTTTTCTTTAATATTTTATTAATTTATTCATATTACATCTCGCTTGTTATCCTATCCCTTGTATCCTCCCATTCCTCCCTCCCTCCTGCTTTCCCCCTACTCTCCTCCTCTATGACTGTGACTGAGGGGGACCTCCTTCCCCTGTATCTGCTCATAGGTCATCAAGTGTCCTATTTTAAAATTGGAAAATATTACAAATTTTATTTCTTTGGCAAAAAAAGTAAATAAAAAGGAATGAGGATAAAGAGGAGATGATGAGGAAAGTGAGAAAAAGATAAGGACTCATGAGAAGAGGGAGGAGTCCAGGGTTGAAACAGCAAGGACATCTTCCTGTTCTTGCTCCACTCCTGTCTTCTTTTCTCGTAGCAGCCAGACCAGAGGTAAAGGGGAGCAGCGGTGAGCATCCTAGGAGAGATCCTGAAGGGAACAATGTGAGTGTGGAAGTTGTAGGGGGAAAAATCACCATAAGCTTTGATAAGAAGAAACATGTTTAAAAAATATAGATGTTTGCATAGCCACACTACTGCACATCTGTATAATTTATATAAATTCTCTCACATTTCTCAGTACCAGACTTAACTGTATTTGAAGCCATAGCTGTCCCATATTCATGTAGCCACTGAGAAGGGAAAACATGATAGAAAAGTAATGATCAACTGGAAAAGATGTTATAACTCACCCATTTCAGGCACTGCCCTGTAGACAAGCCAGGTACAACCTCTGTGTTGGATGCAGCAAAAGTCATAGAAAGCTAAGACTTGAACGCAGGTACAGAAAATGTGATCACGAATGAAGAGAGATTCCCACAGGATCCCCAAGACAAATGTACCTTAAGAAGTCACACATGAAGCTTCCAAACAGTCTCAAACTGTGCAGGGAGTGGGTGAACTTAGTGTAATCAAACGTTGCCTTTGCAAATCTGATATTAGTGAGAATAAAATTACCAAAAGGCAAGAAAGACTATTATCTTTCATTCACGTACCTGGTGCTATGTGCTTTCTGTTTAGTATTCATAAGTGTTAGGTTTACTTATAATACATTTCAAGGACACTATAAAATAGCTTGAATATAAAACTAGTCTTTTTAGGGGCACCATCTGTTGTTCGTGACACTTTAAATGAAGGAGATTTCAGTTGCTAAATATTCCAGAGAAACATATGAAGAGAATTCAAAGATTTTGGGTTTCTAAGAAATACAATATCCCTAAGCATGAAATGAAACTCTATCTTTAAATTGTTTGCAGTCTCCAAAAGAAAAAAAAAACTGTTTAATTATATTTGGTATTCATAGACTTTTTCTTGTAAAAGCAAAATAATACATATATTGGATTTATCTTTCTATAAATTAACAAAAAATTATGAAAGGCAGTGGGATTTTTACCTATAATTATGTAAGGATAGAAATAAATTAAGGTCATGCATCTTGCCCTAAATCAAGTGGTCCTAAAGAGGCCAAGTAGATCAGATCCCTACCCCAAGATTTAACTGAGGTAGTCATTTAAGGACATAGCTCACTAGTGTGGAAAAAAAAATGATCTAATGCCGATTCCTGGTTTAATCACACTTCCCTAGCCATGGTGCATCATATTTTTTTACATAACTTAAATATGTTAGAATTTCTCATAAGAATAATTAATGAATACTAATTAGGATTCTGAAGTTCTTGCAAATAAGAAGCCATCACATAAATGTTTAGACAGAAGCCCAAGTATTAGTTATGTTTTGAGCACTATGGACTCGGGCTTTCAAGAGCACCTCAGTTAAACTATAGCTAAAGAGGTAATAGCTTATACTATTTATATGATAATAAAGAAGAGCTGACATCTTTTGTAATCCACTCTAACCTCTAATAATGTACACCATCAATAAGCCAGTTAACCTGTAGCTTTGTCAGAGCACCGGGGTCGGGAAGTATTAGCATGGACTGCCATTCTGCTTTCTATGTTGTGCACTACATATCACTGTAAAATGTTTTATATGGCTGACGGATCACCGCTAGCCTGGGATTTATTGCCACACATACTTGAAACTAAATCACATAATACCTGAAACACTGTTTTCAAGTTATCAGCTAGCATAACTGATGGGAAGACATTTTATATAAAAATTCATTTTGGCCTCATTTTTCATTTGCTACCTTATTGCTTTATTGCTACCTAAAATATTTTATACTTGGAAAAAAATTGACATCTTCACATAGAATCCAATTGAGGAAACCAAGACTTGCTATCATTTTGAAAGTAGTTTAATGTTTTCGGTTCAGGGTTTTGTGCTTGGAGTTGCTAACGCTTGGAGAAGAAGTGTTTGTCTTAGGACAGAATTCAAGGCTGTTTTGTGGCAAAGAGTTTTCAGTAGAGCTGACAAAAAAAAAGCCAAGAGAAAAATAATTTAGTATATTTACTTCTTGATTACTAGTTTCTTAAGTAAATACCAGTTTATCCTGGACCTCAGTTAAAATTTTACTTGATGGTCCCAAATGTTCATACAATGACTATTTCTGCACTTAAATTCCAAAGTAATTATATAATCTAAGGTTTGAAACTATTTCACTCAGTAAAAGGTAGGGGAGTGCAGCACTTTCTAAGGCATCACGTCAGTTAGAATGTAGAGATGTCAATACACTGAGAGCTTCTTTACTGAATAGAAAGGAGAAAATTTGCTAAGGGGGTACGGGGAACTCTGAAAGACCCAGTAAGCATTTTCCTGTCTGAAATAAAAATATTAACTGACAAGTGATGGAAGACAGATTTCTTCTCAAAAGATTAATTTTATTCGTTTCTCTTCTGGAATTCCAGCAGTTTAGCAATACAATGAAGGGAAGGGGAGGCCAAACTTCCAAGTGTAGAAACCACCATCTTATTTATTTTCCCACAATTTTAGTGCAATGTAGCATGTGCAGTGTAGCATGTGCAATGTAGCATGTGCAATGTAGCATGTGCAATGTAGCATGTGCAGTGTAGCATGTGCAGTGTAGCATGTGCAGTCTACTCTGTCCTGTGAGGTGGATCTCACTGAGTACCACAGATACTCTCCTGTTGTTTTGTTTTGTTTTAAGACAGAGTCTTTTTATGTAGCCTACCCTGGCCTTGAACTCCCGAACTTCCAGTCTCTGCCTCTCAAGTATTAGGATCCCAGGTATACACCAGCAGCGTGTTTAGGCATTTTTCATTGTATTCCCCATGGTCATGCACACACAGTGATTGCTTTGTTTACATAGAACCCTAGTTAGCCAAAAGGAATTATGCACAATTATTCAGTACAATGTATGCTTCCACATGGCGTTGTATTTTGGTATTTAGAACTTCATGACCATTACAGAATATGATTAATAAAACACCATACAGCTTTACGATCATAACTTGCACATGCTTACTTAATGGACATTTACCTGGAATAACCTCTGAAGTCACTGTATGTAAGATTGTCTCTTAACAAGACAGAAATCATGAAGAACGGTAATCCCCACAGCAGAGGAGTCAGGCGTTTGTGTCTGTATCACTCAGGTGAAGGAGACGTCCATGTAACTCAAGGTAAGTTAATAGGTCTCTAATCTTTATCTCCACTGCCATAAAATAAAACGAGTGATGCCTTCCAACGACTATGGGAGTGCCAGAGTATGAATCGAGTGCCTTGTCATCAATACGCTGAGTCAAACAGAATACTCCACTTGCATTATATTATGATGGCTTAATTTTCCTATATAGATTTTATATTTGTTTGAAATTACTCTGTAGGCAAAAGGAGGTCTCTGGTAAAAGGGATAAAATGAAGTCTCTACTAAGCCCATTCAGCAAGAATACAGAGGGTACATGATCTTAGTGAATGCAGGAGGAGCGGATAAAGGCAAGCCAGCCTTCAACCCCACCACACCACCATGCTTTATAGGAGGCTAATGATTTGCGTGTAAAGAGTAAAATGAGAGTAACTGTGTAGAATTGCCAGGAGTAGATCATGAGTAAGGAGAAATTAAAGGTTCTCAAGGGCATCACGAGTTAAATTTGGCAATAGTGACATTAACAATCAAAATAAAATCAGATCAATTACTTAAATAGAAATAGAAAGAAATCATCTCAGGAGAGAAAGCACGGCACCTTTGCAATTTCAAGACCTAGGACCAAGACTTTCAAGAGAGTTTCTACTGTCACAGGTAGATTTATTGAACAGTTTTACAGCCATTGTTCACTGTCATATATAATAAATCATCCACAAAATCATATCCAAGCCCTTCTTGAATTTATCTATAGTTTCATTTAACAGTGCCTACTGTGTGTCTGGCTCACAGTAAAGCTCTGCTTAGGAATATTAAGAAATCTCTTCAAAAAATGTATCACTTTAGTAATTCAACATAAATTAATATATCATATATATATATATATATATAAAACTTCTTAGAGTCTTACAAAAGACACATCATTTTAAACTTATCTAAAAATTCTTTAGCTTATTTCTAAAATAATACAAACGTAAGAACAGTCTCCATGGCCCCTGCTACTAGGAGTCTCAGCCAGAGTCTCCCTCACATCCTCCCAGAGGCCTTTCTGACTTAGGTCTCCAGCTTGTCACAGAGATGCCCCATCCGTAATTTCTCTTTTCTCGTCAGGCCCGCAACTCTCCTCACATTGATCTCTACCCCTATTTCTCTCTGTGTTCCCTCTGCCATCTTGTTCCCTCTCTTCAGCCACTGCCTCTAACTATTCTATTTCCCCTTGAAAGGGAGAATTAAACATCCTCCTTTGAATCCTCCTTGTTATTTATCTTCTTTGGGTCTGTAATTGTAGTATATTTATCCTGTACTAAACGGCTAAAATCCACTTATAAGTGAGTACATACCATGTGCGCCTTTCTGAGTCTGGGTCTGTTGGTGTTTGATTCCTAGAATTCTTTATATATTTTGGATATTAGGCCTTTGTCGGCTGTAGGGTTGGTGAAAGTCTTTCCCCAGTCTGTAGGCTGTCATTTTGTTCTGTTGACAGAGTCCTTTGCCTTACAGCAGCTTTTCAGTGTCATGATGTCCCATTTATTAATTGTTGGTCTTAGAGCCTGGGCTGTTGATGTTCTGTTCAGAAGTTGCCTCCTGTGCCAAGGAGTTCAAGGCTATTCCCCACTATCTCTTATAATATATTTAGTACATCTGGTGTTATTTTCAGGAATTTGATCCACTTGGACTTGAGTTTTGTGCAGGGTGATAAATATGAATCTATTTGCATTTTTCTTTTTTTAATATTTATTTATCTCATGTATACCTGCAGGCCAGAAGACAGCATCATATCACATTATAGATGGTTGTGAGCCACTATGTGGTTGCTGGGAATTAAACTCCTGACCTCTGGAAGAGCAGTCAGTGCTCTTAACCACTAAGCCATCTCTCCAGCCTTTTACTACTTGCATTTTACTACATGTAGACATCCAGTTAGAACAGAAAATGCTTTTTTCCATTATATGGTTTGTCAAAAATCAAGTGTCCATGCATATGTAGGCTTATTTCTGAGTCTTTAATTGGATTCCATTAGCAACTAGTCTATTTCTATGCCAGTACCATGCAGTTTTTATTACTATTGCTCTGTAGTATAGCTTGAAGTCAGGGATGGAGATTCCTCTAGATGTTCTACTGTTGTACAGGATTATTTTTAGCTATTCTGGGTGTTTGTTTCTCCATGTGAAGTTTGGAATTGTTCTTTCAAGGTCTGTAAAAAAATTGTGTTGGTATTTTGATGGGAATTGTATTGAATCTGTAGATTGCTTTTGGTAACATGGGCATTTTTACTATGTTAATCCTACCAATCCATGAGCATGGGAGATCTTTTTATCTTTCCGATATCTTCTTAAATGTCTTTCTTCAGAGACTTGACGTTCTTGTTATACAGGTCATTCACTTGGGTGGACAGAGTTACACCAAGATACTTTATATTATGTGTGGCTATTGTGAAGGATGTAGTTCCCCAAATTTCTTTCCTAGCCCATTTATCATCTGTATACAGGAGATTTACTGATTTTTTAAAAATCTTGTATCCAGCCATTTTGCTGAAGGTGTTTATCAGCTGTGGGAGTTCTCCAGTGGAATTTTTGGGGTCATTGATGTATACTATCATATCATCTGCGATCTTTGACCTCTTCCTTTCCAATGTGTATCCCCTTGGTCTCCTTTAGCTGTCTTATTGCTCTAGCTAGAACTTCAGATACTATATTGGAAAGCTATGGAGAGGGTGGGCAGCCTTGTCTTGTCCTTGATCTTACTGGAATTGCTTTAAGTTTCTCCCCATTTAATTTGATGTTGGCTATTGGCTGGTGTATATAGGCTTTATTATGTTTAATCGGCCTTATATCACTGATCTCCCCAAGACTTTTATCATGAAGGGGTGTTAGATTTTGCCAAAGGCTCTTTTCTGCACCTAATGAGATGTTCAAGGTCAGCCTGGTCTATAGGGCAAGTTCTAGGACGAAGGAAACCATCGAAAACAGAAAGCTGGTGAAGATGTAATTGAACAAGGAGCCATGTTCCAGCCCCCTGGCAAGCATCAGAACTTGGCAGCTTTGGCCACATGATTCTGGCTTTAGAATCAGTGACAGAAGGAAGGATTCATGGAACTCTTCTCAGAGAGTAAGGAAAGCTGCTGAGGCCAGGAATGCCTCAGGGGTGTCCCTCCATAGATCCCCAGAGAGGCCATTGTGTGAAGCTGTGGATGTGAAGCCTGGGTTGCTGTGGAGACCCCAAGAGGGTACAGAGGCCAGAGCCCTGGGGTACCCCCAAGGAAAGATGCTAACAGGGACTAGAGCAAGTCCCTGAGAAAGAAGTGTGTTTCACTCAACAACGCTGGAAGGAGTTTGGAGAACTGAAGAGCGCTTTGACAGCAGACATGGAGATGGGTAGTTTGGAGTTTGCCCAGCTGGTTTTCAGTCTTGCTTTGGTCCAGCATTTCCTCACTGTGCTCCCTTCCCCTAGGTTTTGGAATGGTAATGTATAGCCTGTGCCGTGATACGTTCCAAGTGTGTGATCCGCTTTTTTTATTTTGATTTTATAGAGGATTACAGTTAACAGATCGCCAAAATCTCAGAAGAGAGTTTGAGCTTTGAAATCTTAAACATTATTGAGACTGTGATAGACTATGGCGACTTTCGAAGTTGGCCTAAAGGCATTTTGCATTCTGTTATGGCTAGAAGCCTGTGGGGGCCAGGGAGTGAAATGTGGTGGTTCAAATAGGTATATCCACTATAGACTCACGTGTGCAAATGCTTGTTCCATAGGGAATCGCACTATTGGAAGATGTGGCCTTGTTGGAGTAGGTGTGGCCTTGTGGAGTAGGTGGAGGAAGTGTGCCATTCTAGAGGCAGGCTTTGAGGTCTTCTCTGCTCAAGCTATGCCTAGTGTGGCACACAGTCTCCTTCTGCAGCCTGTTGATGAAGATGTAGAAATCTAAGCTCCAGCACCACGTCTGCCTGCATGCTGCCATGTTCCCTGCCGTGATGATAATGGACTAAACCTCCGACACTGTAACCCAGCCCCAATTAAATGTTTTCCTTTATAAGAGTTGCTTTGGTCATGGCGTCTCTTCACAGTAATAAAACCTTAACTAAGGCAGCTTGGCTCTTAGAGGCCACACTAGAAATCAACAATGCCCTTTGTATATGTCTCATGGCTTATCCTGACATTAACCAGTTTAGTGTGGACTTAAGTCTCTAAGTTGCCTTTCAGTCTCTTGTATGACTGCAGCAAATACTTGTTGTGTGTCAGGTCTCAGGAAATTTGATTGTGATGGCAGGTCTATCAGTCAGCATTATCAGGAAAAAAAATATTGATCCTATGACCCATGCCTGTTCTTCTACTGAATTTAAATCAAGAGGTAGAAAAGTAGGATTAACATCAAACATTTGATATTAAACATCGTTCTGATCACCTGCATCAGCAGCTATTGTTGTTACTGCCATATTAAATAAAAACAAGATTTACTGTGTGGCTCGTGCTGTGGACTGCCTCCACGACATCAAATGTCCCATTAAAGGGTGGCTTATATAGAAAGTGCATTAGGAGGTAAGGAGACACACAGACTTTTATTAGCAAAGTTGGGAGAGGCCAGAGACTTCAAAGAGCATATGAAAAGCAAAGATTAACTGTTTGACATGAAATTACAAAAGGTAGAACTTGGAAGGTTAGGTCTGCATCATTCTGAAAATCCACATAATTCTGATGAAAGGATACCTGACCTCCTAGAGTAGCTAAAGAGAAAGCCTTGGATGCTTTCAGCAAGCAACAATATTAAATGTATGATGCAAGCTACTTACTGCCAAAAATATGCTAAAAGTTTTAACATAGTAACAAAGTAAACTCCATGCACTACTATAATTTATTGAGCATTGTAAAATAATTTTCTGTGCTCAGATCTGATTCCCACATAATGTCATACAATTTTGTGGTATGACAGCCTAGAATTGGCCACAGCTTTCATATTGGCCAGTTTGATTTTATATTTTTATTTTTATCCGTATCTCTTTCCTTTTATTTCAAGACTATTAAGTTTCCCAGTCACCAGCTAAGTTTCCCTAAAGTGATCCACTAACTCCTCAGTATGAAGTAAGGCACTATTACGGCTTGAAAATAAAATGTCTCCGTGGGCAAATGTCTTGAATTCTTGGTCCTTGGCTGGTAATATGACTTTGGGACATGCTAGAGACTGGTGGTGAGACATCACCAGAGGACGTATGTAAGTGGGAACCTGTGCTCTTGAGTACTATGTCTTGTGGCCACCCCACCCTGTCTACGTTCTACTGTCTACTATGAAGTGAATGGCCTCTGCTTCATGCTTCTGGGTTCAAGATATTCTGCACCATCACGGGCACAGAATCAATGTAGCCAAGGAGTGTGGCCTGGATCCTCTGAGGCTGTGAGCAAAAAATAAACCTTTCCTTCTGGGTTTTTCTCTCCAGTCACAGTAAAGAAAAAGCAGCTAACATTCACACACCAACAAGATTTCTTTCTTTCTAACAGGATGTGCAAGTGTGGGTGTACAACTTTTATAGCTTTGATATATTCTCCTGGTTCTAAGCATGGAAGCTTGACACAAGAGAAGGTAGAGGGGGGGGGACAGATAGAGAGAACCCTGGTTTACGTGCTGAGCCTGAGAACACTGCCAAAGATGTGAAGCACTGCTTGCCTATCATAACTACCTTGAAGCAAGGAGAACACTGCCATTGCCTGATGAACAGACAACAGGACATACCTAAATCTGAGCCGTCACATTCTGCCTCCATCTTTCATGGTAAATGCTGCAGAGAGAGGGGAAGAACAGCTGTTCCTCTGAGATTGAAAATAAATAAATAGATCTATTGCCTAAACGCTCTGCATTGCTGACTTAAAGTGTATCAGATGCAATTTAAGACTGTCTTTGATTATCTAATTGAAAGAACAAGAATTCAATCACAATTATTTCCACTGGACATTGATTCCCGTGGAAATTCTATAGCATGGCATATCTTATGAATATTCATGGTTGAGAACTAATGACAATGATGCTATCCATCAAAATTCTTTTGATTCTCAAACTACCTTAATGTTGCCCCTTGACAACCAAGAGGGACAAGTTTGAATAAGATAAATAAATAAATATGTATATAATATTTATTTCAGTATTAAACAATAAGGAGTTTATAATTCTGGCCTTGGGTATCCCACATGAATTACCTAGCCAATCAGGAAGTGAAAAATAAAGTAAATATATGCAGTTTTTAGTGTTTGTAGGTTAATATTTAAAGCACATGGCTACCATGGTAATAAGCTAAACTAGTCACAGAAGTGGTAAAGATTTCAAATAATTAATGACCCCCAAACTGTAGATGAGAATTTTAAATGTTTCTATCTATAAACCATAAGGCAAATGTCACCTAAAGATTTCATGGGAGCATGCTTTTATTTGAATAAAACTTGGAAGTAACATGATGAAAAATTAATAATGTGAAAGTAAGCTTAAATATGATACTTTTTCCTCACAAAGTAAAGCCAAACTACAGATCTCTCAGAATTCATTGGAGGATTGTACTAGGATTTCTAGAAGGGAGATGTTTATTTCTCATATAAAATAGTATAGCATTTGCATATAACCTATGCACATCTCTGCATATTTAAAATCATCTCTAGACTACTAAAAATACCTAACACAATGATAATAATATGTAGACAGTTGTGCTGTGTTGTTTAGGAAATGACAGAAAAAGACACAAAAAGGAAAAGTTCTGTATATGTTCAGTACTGATGCAAGTCTTGCTGATTTAAAAAAAATTTTTTAATGTATATAATAGTGCAGATTTACAAGATACAAGCAATGTTTTGACTCATATAAACCGTATGTAATTATCCAACCAAAATCATTGTAATACCCATCACCTTAAGTACAGACCGTTTTTTGTGGCAAACATTAGAGATTCTCTCTTCTGGTTGTTTCAAAATACAAAGTAGATTATTGTTTACTGTACTTACCTACCATGCAATAATAGGTTACACAAACTTGTTTTTCTAATTTTCCCTTACACCTGGTGTGTGTGTGTGTGTGTGTGTGTGTGTGTGTGTGTGTGTGTGTGTGTGTGTGTGGTGTTGCTTTTGGGGATTTAGTTTATTTTAAGCAGGCATTTAGTCTCACACTTGCTATGTAATCAATCCTTGGTCTCCTGGACCACTTCCCTCCGTTCCACCTCAATCATAAACTTATACTTGTTGGCCAACCTATTCCCACCCCATCACTTTCTGATACTGTCTGGCTTCTGATAAATACATTTCTTTTCTCTGCTTTTATGAAGTCGGCTTTTTAAATATTACACCTATGAGTGAGATTTTGAAATAATCAGTGTCTTTTGGGTCTGGTTTATGTAACTTAAGATAATATCCTCTAGCTTTACCCATGTTGTTGCAGATGATACAACTGCATATTCTGTGTGTCTGAACAGTACCCTGTCATGTGCATGCACTGTGTACACCCCACATACTTTGTGTGTCTGCGTGGTACTCTGTCATACACATGTACTATGCGTACCCCACATTTGTGTGTCTGCATGGTACTCTGTCATACACATGTACTATGCGTACCCCACATTTGTGTGTCTGCATGGTACTCTGTCATACGCATGTACTATGTGTACCCCACATTTGTGTGCCTGCATGGTACTCTGTCATACACATGTACTATGTGTACCTCACATTTGTGTGTCTGCATGGTACTCTGTCATACCCATGTACTATGTGTACCCCACATTTGTGTGTCTGCATGGTACTCTGTCATACGCATGTACTATGTGTACCCCACATGTTTTTGCTGTTCATTCATCACTGATTGTTTCTTGTATGTTATGAATAGTGCTGAAGTGAACACTAGGCTGCAGTTGTGTCTTCAACAGATTCATTTTCCCTTGGCCATATGTTTAGAATCACTGGACTATATAAATGTGAGCCATGACTTGTGCAAATTAGAACAACGCTTTGTAGAGGCAGGTGTGAGTTTGAGGCCATTGCAAATGGTATTGTTTTCTTGATGTCTTTTCAGCAAGTTTGCTATTAGTGTGGAGAAAAACTGCTGATTTTTATATGTTGCTTTAAAAAAAATCCTGCTGCTTTGGCAAGCTTACTTTTTGGCATCTACTTTGTCAGGTGTTGGGGCTTAAATTGCAGCTCTCCCTACCTGTGCCTGCCACTCCGTACTGCCCCAGCCAAGGCACATCCTTGCAGGATTTGCTCAGTCTACTAAAATAGCTTCAGTCCTGGCTCTACAAAAAGTTGTTCCAAGTTGAACAAGCTGTGTGATACTTTTATTTTTGATAAATAATTCAATGGCTAAGCTCAATTTTTAAAGCAACTCATGAAGTTTTGATTGTTCACTTTGTTCCCTATCAATATCAAAGTAATGCTAGTAAATTCATGAACTGCTGAAGGTGTTGAGTGCATGAACCAGGTGGGGATTTTAAATATCTAATATAATCAACCAGGACATTCTCTAAATGATTGCTGAGAACATTAGGAAGCACTTAATAATATGAATGAAATAATAAATTGTTTTCAAACCCTTTAATGGAAAACAACACAGCTAGTTGGGTTTTAATTTTTATAATTTCCCTAGAGAGTTCCTGAATACTTAAGACACTTTGACAAATAGCAAACTTTGGCCAACTGCTAAGGAGAGATCAGAATATTTTCTTGATTTTTGTTTAGTTTTAAGGTGAATAAGTTTTTTTTCATTACTTTAGATTATTTCATATAACCCCTTTCTCTAGAATTGAACATACTTTTATTCAATTAGAAGTACGAAAGCACAGTCCTAACCCAAATGTATACATGTGATTTTTACAGATTTTGCCACTTAGGGATGAATCAATCGTCTGCCTCAGTCACCAGAGGTGACTATTGGTCTCTATAAGAAAGAGTATATATGCTTGATAGGAACAAAAACAAACAAACAAACAAACAAACCATGAAGTTTTCATTTGCTTTTACATTTGGATCAATTTGATATATGTCGATTTCCTTGCCCTAACAAGACACTATGCTTACTGATGGCAAAGAAGTAAAGTACAGTTGTAGGACCATCCTAGAGGTTAGTCACAAGGGTTATAGAGGGAGTGCTACATTTTATATATTGGTTGAGGATCCCTAGAGAACATTACAACATCTGAACTACAAAAGCCTCAACTGTTTGATCGACAACTATAATTTTAAATAACACTTTTCTTATTCACAAAATGTTATGAATTTTAAGAAGAAAAAGATGCTTTGACGCCATGTAAGGACTCGTGAACTCTGCGTAGTACAGGGCAGGGACCCTAAACTCAACACCTGTGACCACTTCCGTAAATCAGAACAGCCATGACCGTTTATATGGCCGGGAATTCCTGGGTTCACATAATTTTCCTGCCTCCCAAGCAGCTGGGATGAAAGGCATGTGCTCCTGTGTCTGGGTTTTATTCTTGTATTTTAGTAGAATCTACAGAACCTCTATTTCGTTCCAAAGAAATATAATAGCAATTGACAGAAGTTGGGAAATTAGGCTTAGGTTGCCAGTCACATTGATGTGAAGTGAGCAATAAATGAAGAAAGGGTTTAGTCCACCACAGGGCGATCTATTGAAGTAGCCCTTACCTGCTCCTTTGTTTCTACTTTTGCTCTAATTTAGAAATGATAGGCTATTGCTCTTTTGTTATTATCCATAACTAATGGGCAAGAGTCACTCCGAGGAATTGCTGCTCCTGAAAACTACTTAAGACCTAGAATTGGTACTGTTAATGCTCTGATTATTTTCATATGATAGAAATTTGAGAATTTGTTAAAAAAAAATACATATATGTACCTCATAGCTGCTGATAATGGCTCTTTACACACGTGGATAGAGTACTGTTTTTGCATTTTTGCTCACTAATTTCTCTTGCATTCCAATTTGTGAGTCCTGAGCTCTAGTCATGGCGTCAGCAGGAAATCATTAAATGACCCACCTGAGCCATAATGAGGAGTGTATTTTAGGGTTTGTTCTCTGAAAGTGTATGGTTCCAGGAATATTGTTGTGTCTGCTAAATATTTATTAAACAAACTGCAGTGGTGCTGACAGGTTATAAGAAGTGAATCCTCAGGTAGAATGTCTAACAGCAAGGTCGGCACCATGTACTGCTCCAGCTTTCTTCAGATGTAAACTTCTGGAGTAGCAAACTAGTACCACAGAAATCCTCAGGTAAGTCTGCCTTGCAGTACTCAGCTGAAAGTTGCTTTTTGTATACTTCCATTATGCAGTGGCCTGGAAGATCTTCAATACATTAATATTTTCCAATGTTAATTTTAACACTACCCTCTGATATTTAAAAAATACTCTAAACCAAGTTCTCCCTATAAACAAGCCCCCCAAGAGTACTCCTCACAAAGTAAAACTGATTGAACTAGCCTCCTTTTTTTTTTCCAAGAGAATTAAACCATCCATTGATTACATGTGATAATGGATGGCACACCAGCTTCATTCCCATCTGTTATTTTATCTGGTACCATTATTCAATTTTGATATTTCCTAGGGTGTGCCAACAACCATTTTATAAGCAAATTGTTGCCTTTCGTGGATGACCTTTTCAATAGTGAAACTCACTGAAGTCACTACAGTAACTGGCGATTTAACTACTCCGAGGGCTTTGAAGATAATGGCTTCTCCACCCAAGTGTCCATAAATAAATTCCAAGTGGAACTTGGCACCTCCCTGAAGGAACTCTAATGTCACTCTGTTGGGGATGTTCACCAAGATGGTTTCAAAGTAGACTAACTTTACACAGCACATTAAATGCGCGTGTGTGTGTGTGTGTGTGTGCACGCACACACACACACACACACACACAATTTATTCAGCATCATGATCAGACTTTTAGATTTAACAGTCAACAGCATGGGTGAAAAAGGTCTACAGTAAAACCCTTTGTTGGATTTCTTTACACTTTCCTTAGAACAGACACTAAAACAACCTGTTATACAATTAGTCACAAATTCAGTCCTGTAATTCTTTTGGCCCATACACATGAGTATTGTCTAAAAACATGTCTTCTTTGTAGCAGCCAGGCCCTGCCACCTGTGCTTGACTGAGTTCACAAATCAGCTGTAACCTGTAGCTTTCCTGTCACTTCCCTGGCTCTCCTCTCCTGCTAAGCTTTGTTTCCTGCCCGTAACATAGTTAGAACCTCCTGCCACAGCCACAGCTACTGCTGCTGCTGGAGTCTCCACAGCCACCTTGGTTCCATGGTTTAGCAAAGTACTGGCCTCCACCACCATGAGGGCCAGAGCTCCTACCGCCGAAGTTTCCTCCCTTCACTGGTCCAAAATTTGAAGTCTGATTGTTGTAATTACCAAAATCATTGTAGCTTCCACCACCTCCAAAACTGCTTCCATCATTACTAAATCTATTATAGCCATATCCACTGCCACCATATCTACCACCACCATCACAGCTGCCACCAAAGCTACCACAACCACAGTTGTCACCAAAGCCACTATGACCACTGAAGTTTTCTCCTCCACCAAAATTGCCACCAAAACTGCCTCCACGACCACCAACAAAGTTTCCAAAGCCACTCCAACCTCTCCGGCTCAACCAAGCACTAGCCATCTCTTGCTTTGACAGGGATTTTCTTAGTTCACAGTTGTGGCCATTCACCATATGATATTTTTGAATAGCAGTCTTATCCACAGAGTCATTCATGGTCATCAAGATGACAAAAGCAAAGGCCCTCTTTTACCCACTGCCTCTGTCACTCATGATTTCAATCACTTCAGTTTTCCTACACTGCTCAAAATAGTCTCATAGGTGGTATTCTTCAGCGTCTTCTTTAATACTACCAACAAAGATCTTTTTCACAGTTAGGTGAGCACCTGTTCCCTGAGAATCTTCTCTCGACATGGTTCTCTTGGGTTCCACAGCTCTTCCATGCACCTTGTGTGGTCTTGCATTCACTGCAGCATCCACTTCCTCCACCGTGGTGTATGTGACAAACCCAAAGCCCCTGGATCTCTTAGTGTTTGGATCCCTCATTACCACACATCGGTGAGTGTCCCCCATTGCTCAGAATGACCCCTCAGGCTCTCATTGGTTGTTTCCAAGCTCAGTCCTCCGATGAAGAGCTTCCACAGCTGTTACATCTCCTTGGGAAACTCTGGCCTAGACAGGATGGCAACAGGAGCCTTCGGTGACGCTTCCTCAGCTGTGTCAACCACCCTTGAACTCGCATCCTAAACTTTCATGTAGTGAAAAACAAATACAAATTCATTAGTGACATGTACTCATCCAGTTACTCGAATATTGTGCCCTGAGGTTCTGTAAAGAATATAAATCAAAGGCCACGTGCAACATTACTGGGCAGTCTTTACCAAGTATTTTTTAAAATATTTTATGAATTTATTCATATTACATCTCAATTGTTATCCCATCCCTTGTATCCTCCCTCCTTCCCGCTTTCTCCCTACTCCCCTCCCCTATGACTGTGACTGAGGGGGACCTTCTCCCCCTGTATGGACAGGTCATTCTCCACAGTTGAGTGGAGAGTGGGGACGGACTTTCACAGGAAGTCTGGTGCCCCATATTTGACCACGTCCCCTTGATGGGGAGGCCTGATGGCACCCAGAGGAAGGATAGCAGGCTACCAAGAAGAGACTTGTTACCAAGTATTTTAAAAGAGGTTGTCAGTGTTCTTAACAAAAGGATTCATGAAGTTTTGATGGGAACTGGGACATGTCTTTTGTCAATATAGAACCAGGTAAAAGCTCACTTCTTTTTTTCAAAATGTATTTATTTATCAGATAATGATACTTTATATCCTATGCACCCCTCAAAATCTTAAAGTCTAAAACTTTGAATCCCAAATTCAAAGCTCATAGTACTGCTCAGTTAGTAGTGATAGACAGTCCTTAGCTCGCACACTAAGAATGAAGGTTTGGCAAAATGCCAGCCACACAGGCATAAGAACCTGAACAGAATAGGAGTGTATATTTGCAATTTCTGAAAACACCAAAGATTCATACAAGCACAAAGCACCCTCGCAAATATCAACTACAGCATACTCAGACCTTATCCAAATCAACATGGGAAAAATGACCCTACAGGGAAGGAGGCCACGAATATGAATAAACAAATTGAAGAAAAATATGTAAATGTTAAATGCATCGAATACATTCATGAGTCACCAAAGAAACCAAGTTAAAGCAAACCGTCACTATACAGTTAACAAACTGGTCAGCATTAGGAAGCTAAATACTTCCCAGGGCACACAGAGGGATAGGGTGCCACAGGAACTCAGCTTCTATGGGGTCACAGAAGCTTGCCAGGCCTTTTCTTGCATACCCAGGTTTATAGGGAGTAGTACACATGCATTCATTGTTTGTCAGATCACCAGAGCCTGCTGTACGTCTGCCTCCTCTTTAAATCACGACCTGGAGGAAAGCAGGAGCCCCTCACTGCCTGTGCAAGTCCGAGAGAGGAGCAAGGTAGGTACAAATGGCCATCCTTGAAGACCAGCCTGCAGAGTGTATTCAATGCTGGTGAAGGGTTAAGAGGCACCCAGCCATGTCCGTAGTCTCCTACCATTTGCCTGAGGGTCCTACAGAATCATATTATCATCTTATACGTCTATATAATGTGGCATCTTCTGATGCTGTGGTTCAACCAAATTTTCCATTTCACTTGAGTCTTGCAGAAACTAACGTGAGTTGTTGTCTCCGTTTGCTTGCTTTAGCTATAGCAAAATTCCTCAGATGAGTTAACTTGGAATGAGGAGAAGTTTATTCAGCTAATGGTTCTGGGGGCTGAGAACTCTGGGAGCCTCATAATAGCATCTTTTCACATCGAGAGAGGGTCATCTTACCGCACAATAACATGGTAAAGATTATCATCCTATAAGACAAAGCAAACACGCTAGCTTCCACGCTCCAGTTTCTTTGGGGGTATAAATGAATTTTTATTCTGAAGAGAAGTTTCTAATTTAAATAACAGCAAATGAGGAGTAAGGAGATGCCTATTGCCACAGATGCACATGACCTTTACAATATATAATGTAAAAGGAATTTCAATTTATGAACCTTATCCCAAGAAAATCAAGTATTTTTCCATTAATCCAATACTTCTGAATTGATCGTGTGTGTGTGTGTGTGTGTGTGTGTGTGTGTGTATGTGTGTGTGTGTGTATTTGTGTATGTATGTATGTATGTATGTATATATATATATGAAAATAGAAAAGTTGTTTATTGAAAGAAAATGCCCATAGTAGACAAAGGGAGGGTAAGCAAAAATTAAGGAGTTATGTATATAGAACATTCTCTAAAGTGCAGTTGACTAGTTGACTCATTCTTTTTTAATTCTCCTCTCATACATTACATCCAATCCAACTGCAGTTTTCCCTCCCTCCAACCCTCCCACTTCCTCCCCACCTCCCCTCTCTTCTAGATCCACTCCTCTTCCATTTACCTTCATGGGAGGGAGGGGCAGGGGGGGGAGCATGCCTTTCAGGAATATCCTCCAAACGACGATATTAAGTGGCATAATACAAACCTTCATACTAAGGCTGGAAGAGGCAGACCAGTAGGAGGAAAAGGGTTTGACTAAATTCCATATCTTCACAGTAACGCAAACACAGTCCTTTGCAGAATTGATTCAGATTGCTTAAAAGGCCAGATGCTTTGAGTACTCTAAGTGTTTGGAAGTTACTTACATTAATATGCAACAAATACTTTCCCACAACAGCAAATGCACACTAAAAAAGGCCAAGAGAAAATAAACAAGAAACAAAGAACAGAATGGCATCCTCCCAAAGCTTTGGTGTGAAAAGATGAAAACAACTCACTTCACACACATAAAAGGGTTTCCTTAAAATCCAAGTACAGCTGAGTATGGTGAATACAGCTGGGACTGAGGCAGAAGGAGGGAAAGTCCAGGCCCACTTGGGATACATAGCTAGATGCTTCATTAAAAATGCAAATATATGTATATTTTTTTTTAATAGAAGGTTCCAGGTATGGTAGTGTACACCTTTAATGCCAGCACTCAGGAAGCCCAGGCAGGCAGTAGATATTCATGAGTTTGAGGCCAGCCTTCTTTACAGAGTGAGTTATAAGGCAGCCAGAGCTACACAGTCAGAACCTATCTCAAAAACATAAAAAATAAAATAAAAATAAAACAAACAAAAGGAATGAAGGAAGGAAAGGCAAAAATGAATGGACTGGGAAGATTCTCCCTCCATCTTGAGGTAGAACGGACCCCCTGTCTGATGAGCTACATTGGAGCCTTGGCCAATAAATACTCTTATCCAACACCACTAAGACAGTGCGCAATGGTATGGAAGGGCCTGCTCTCACTCTTCTGTCTCCTTATATTCTTAATCAGCTGTAGCTTCTTGTCAAAGGTGTCAGTTTCTCCAGGTGAACTGACCATGTGCCATGTAAGTCACACAGAGCAGGCTAGTTTTGGTTGTAGAACTGTATGCCATCCTGTGTGCCATGATATAGGCAGCCATATTATATTTTTTGGCCTGGAGAGCTTCCTGGATCACCTTCCACAGTCGGCAAGAGGATTGAGAAGAGTCAGGAATCCTACGTCTGGATAGCTTCATGCTCCCCTGAGACAAGTCTCTTCCTGATTTGATAACCAGTCCTAGCATGGAGTTGGACCTTACCTAACCCTAATATCCAATGACCTAATCTAGTGACTCCCAAAGTCTCCAAGTCTGTGTATGAGCAATATATGAACTTGGGGAATAAGCTCTTGATGTATGGAACTTGGGAAGTGCATTCAAACTGTGGCGTGGGTCCAAGTGAAATTAAAAGGCGAAGACAAACACAAAGATTTGTGCTGGTTTTTATTTCAGAAGAAAGATAAAGAAATTGATGCTTCTAGAAACAATAACTTTTAGCTGGCCCCTGGATAGTCTTCCAGTCCCTTACAGTCTTAAAAGCAAGAGGACTAAAGAGATAAGAATCCAATTACCCCAAGACACACTGCATATAACTTTCTTTAAAAATAAATAAATAAATAAATAAATCATTAGTGATGCCTCTGAAAGTGTGGTTTAAAAATAATTACGCCTGAAATTTGTTAACTGATTTTTAAATAAAACTTATGAATAAAGCATAATAATTTACACCTAAGGATTTACCCTTCAAACATTGAGGAAAAGTGTGATATTTCAAGCTTTTAATGTAATATTGAATATCTTTCTCCAAAGAAATTAGATGACTTTGATTTCCCCAAATTGGGTCTGCTCCTCTCTTTCAGCAGTGCATTGCGGGAGGGTGGCAAAGCAGCATCTCAAGTGTGGGAAGGACCACCTGTCTCAGAACCATCTCACTGCTTAAAGTATTTAAAACACTATAAATTCTTAAGCCCCTTCTCAAACCAGGGAAAGCAGCGGAGGTAGAGACAGGAGCCTTGGATTTTGTATTTAAAATAAAATAAAATAAAACCTCCCCAGTATTCTTAAATCGTAACCTAGAGAACTAAAGTACTTAGGCGCTCTAATTAAAACGTGAAAAGCACTGTGTTGTAAATATAAAATATAAATAGGATCTTTTCTCTGAATTTATAAATATCCCTCTCCACAGAAAACAAACTTAGCATAATGATTAGGGGCCTTGAACTACAAATGTCTCATTCCCTGTGCCACCGTTTCCCCTTCAGAATGATATCAACAAATTATTTAAATTCGCTGTGATAAATAGGATATACAGTAATCCCCTTTCCCTCCCTCAGAGGCATAGTGTGAGGTTAATTAAATAACAGCTGCAAAATACTTGGAGCTCTTTAGAGAAATATATTATATAAGACACAATGGTATATATGTGACTTTTTTCCCCCTCAGCAATGAAAATAAGGCTAATTGTTCTTGAGAACTGGGCCTGCGACAGAGGAACCAACCATGACACAGATTTCACAAGCATTAACCTCACAAGGGCAGCGTTCTGTCACACTTGGTTTGGGACCCAGGGAATGCTGCTCTTCTGCTTTTGCACAAAGACCACTGCAACCTTGTGGGAAATCGCCATTGTCCCTGTGAGGTCCCTGTCTCATTCCTGTGAAAAGGTGATAAGATGACTGGGTTTTCTGCTAGCGAATGAAAGATGTGTGGCTCGTGTGCTCTTGGTCATCCTGAAGCACGCTATCCAGTCGTACTTAGAGGCTAAGTAAGACAACATGAAGTTCATGAGAGGGTCAGGTGGTTCTAATGGAGGGAAACCTTCTATAAACAGGACATCTCTCCAGGGCTCTCAACCAGACCGAGCCTTCAAACAACTGCTTTCAAATTTCATCATGTTCAGGGATTAAGGCCAAAAAAAAAAAAGGAAAAAAGAAAAAAATAATAATCATCACTAGAGACCATTAAATCCACTGTTGATTGCTCTGGAGAAAAGATGTCAATCTGTAGATGTTGTTTGTGTTCATTTGTCACAGGCAGAAGAAGGATTGCTTGTCGAAAATAAATGACGAAAGACCACTACACAGTCCTCAAGTCTGTCAAGTCCTGATAAATAATTGTCATGTTTTCAGAAACACACGGTGAATTTTGAAATCCATCCTACAAAAACAGGTTTGTATTAAAAGATGATTCCTTTCTAGCCTTTCTCTTATTTGTTAAGAGTTGTGGCATTTATAACAAACTACACCGAAAGAAAATGTAGGAAACATCTTTGATTTACTCCAAAAACCAGAAAGCAAACAAACGAAATCCCTTGCCATCTTTGGGATATGGATTATGTGCCTTCTTAGATGTTCTGTGATGTCAACCTCTCAGCAGTGAACAGATGACTTCTTCCTGTGACATCTTTGCTTTGCACTTCTGTACTTCCACCCTGCCTCACTTCAAAACTCAGCTCTGTTGTCCAACTTCTGTACTCATCCATTTATGAGAGGACTGAGTTCATATTGGTTTATCCTAATGTGTTAGGGAATGAATAAGCCACATTATCGATGCACTGTTTTCTTTTGTTTTTTTATAAATTATTAGCTAATCATTGCATCCATCAAGGAGTGAAATAAAAATAATAAACATACCCTGAGAAACTGGGAGTAGTCGAGGGTTTAAAATAAGTTATTTTTTTCTATAACTTTATATTTCATTACATACGTATCCATCTGTTGAGCCTAATGATTTCCAAATATCTAAAAGCTACTTGGAAATGAGTAATACAGTAAGGCCTTCAGATAAAATAAATGGTATCTTTTTCTCCAGCCCTAACTCTCATCTCAGCACACCAAAAAGGAGAAACATATCATTCAAAGTATCAAAGAATGATCTATGTTTAATAAAATGTCTTGAAGAGAGAAAAAAAAAAAAAGAAGAGCCAGAAATAAAACACATATCCAAGAGAGTTTTCTTTTTTGTGTAACCTTTTATGAATAAAATTTTCTCTTAAGTCTCATGACTTGAAAATAAGACGTCCCTTGAATTTTTCACCTTTGGGTCCCAAACATATCATACGTAGCCTCCTACCCAAGTGCTGAGCTCTGGAGAAGCATTGTTGAAAGGAGCCACACCCTGCTGTATCTCTATCCAGGCTCTTGGCCAGTTTATCTGTGGCCTAGGACCCTGGAAATGGCAACCAAGAAATTCCCTTTGGTGGGTAAAAAGAGAGTCAAAGCGTATAAGCACGTGTTTCTCAGCCACAGCCTCTCTACTGTGAGAGCAGTGCTGCATTACCAAAACGATGACGACTTCCCTTTGGAGTACCATTTTATCCCAAATCCGTTTTCTCGGCCATTCTTCATGCCCCTGAAGGGTAGCAAATATCCACATAGCTCCTGCGCTGGGAGGCACTTTCATATAGAGGTACATGGGCTTTAATAAACAAACTCGTCCTTCTGCCTGCAGCATCTTTTCTGATTCTGGTGACCTAGCCAATGCCCAGGCACACGTGAAGAAAAAGCTATCTATTAACGCACACCCAAAAGAGCTGTTGGTCAGGCCTTGGTGCGCCTTATCCCCGGTTCCTACCAGAATCTTTTTTCTAGAGATAAAAGTTCCTATTTTTAGCAAAAACTATGGCTCTCAAGAGAAATGCATCTTATCTTCCACTTTTGGTTTAACCATAAAACTAATTTCTGACTGGTGGTTTCTGGGTTTAAGGGATGCGTTCATCTTCTGAGCCACGTTCTTTGAGGGGGGAGGGTGAGACAAGGTTCTCCTGTAGCCCATGCTGGGAAGTTGCTGTCCTCTTACCTCAGCCTTCTGACTGCTGCGAGTAGGGGCGTGCGGCATCCATCCCACAGCACAGCCCTCACTTTCCTCTCTTCCGCTATCTCAAGAACGTAAACACAGAGAACGCCAGCCAGAGGAAACACCTGTGGAAATAGTCCCTCCGGGCTTCCTGCCCTCTCCAAAGTCCCTTCCTGCACACACGCTCATCCACACACATACCCAAACTCACACACCCTCTCACAAACACACAAACCCATGCATTCTCTCTCACACACTCACAAACACACACATACTCGCTGTCTCACACACTCACTCAAACACACAAGCACACACACAATCTCACATACACACACATTCTCCCTTACACACTCAAACAAACACACATACTCTAACATACACACACTCATACATTCTCTCTCTCTCTCTCTCTCTCTCTCTCTCTCTCTCTCTCTCCTTCCCCCACCCCCCACATACACACACACACACACACACACACACACACACACACGAACCCTGTCTTCACCGTTTTCTCTATCCTTTCAGCGCTCTGCCTTCTCTGACTACTACCGGACAAGGGTGTGTGGCCTTGCTTACCTTGCAAAGCAGCAACTGTCTGCAATTTGCTGCTGTGGCTCCAAGACAAGCTGTTTCTAATATTTGTTCTTCTTTAACCCTTTCACCACCCACTCCAAGCGGTCATTCTAATTGTTAGAGAGGCCCCACAAATATGGGCCTTCCCTTCGAGGTTGTATTCTAACAGCAAAAGCATGCAAGCAAAAGGTCCTAAATGCAAAATTTCTTTTGAATCACGATGGAATGTGTCTTTAATCAATATGCCACCACATTGTGCCACACACTTGAGACCAAACCCTGGCAGGATGGGTTAAGAGACGACCCAAATAAGTTATTTTTCTTTCTGTATTAAACAACTTATTTCCAAAATGGTTTCTTTTAGATATGATTCACAGCTATCTGTAGCTCGGCAAAGATGGCCCTCTCTTTCCATCCGAGAGCTGTCATCTCCACATTAATGCAACAGAGCTTTCATGTGTCTCAGTATTATACTAAAACAGCTAAGAAGATACGCATTTTAATTCTTTGACAATTTTGAACATTGTATTTTGATAAAATTGCCCTTCCTTGCCTTCCCATCATTGTATATTCTTGGTTTTTTTTATAACTCAAATCCAATCTGTGCATCGTACACTCTTGGATGTATGGCTACCAACAAGGGTATAATCAACCTGGCAGACACTGTAGTCTTTGGTGGGGTGAGGTGGTGAGACAGAGTTTCTCTGTGTAGCCTTGGCTGTCCTGGAGCTCTCTCTCTCTGTAGACCAGGCTGGCCTTGAACTCACAAAGATCCACCTGCCTCTGCCACCAAATGCTGGGATTAAATGCGTGCACCACCACGCCCGGCTTAGGCACCACGTTCTTAAAAATACCTGGCTTTCATTCGTCCCAGAGCTTTCAGTTTTCCATAGCTCCTCCACTAAAATAGGTATTTCATGCTACCTCCCTTTTCCATGCTGGGATTTTTCTCTGACTCGAGCTCACGTGGATCTTGTGCATGCCGTCACAATCACTGCCATTGGTCTGTGCAGCTGTTCTGTATGGTTCAGAGACACCATTTTCCCGTAGCCGTCCTCCACCTATGGGTCTTACCACCTCCCCACCCCTCTTCCACAATTAGATAGATGTTCAGTTAGGTCTGAGTACGCTATAGTCCCTTATCTCATGCTTTTTATATTTAAGAAAATCATACACATATGTATCACTTTTTCTTCTTTGGTTAAACCTGCCTATTATCAAAGCAAAATTCCAGTGACTCAGGCTCTCTGACTCCCTTCCATATAGCAATTTGTCAGACTGATAGCTTCCTCGTTTTATCATCCATTAATCCAATTCAAATGCTGTTATTCACTAGCTTTACTAAATATAATCCTCTCGGGTTTCCCAACAGAATATTAGGTTTCATTCCTGAAAAGGCTTCCAAAAGCCTCGTTTCAGGCAGCCCTGCCAATTCCCATCAAACTGATAGGCTTCAATCCAGGAAAATAAGTAGCAGGAAGTGGATCTCTGCTTGAGAAACCGTTTGCCAAGGCCGCTCATTAGAACATTTGAGCATAGACTGTCAGCTTGATCACTTCTGATTTTTCTAATGAACCCAAGGTAAATATATGTTGGGCATGAGTTGATGAAAGGTGTCTTCTCAGAGTGGAAATTAGCAAATTGCATCTGCTTAATAACAGGTTTGTTAAGTGCCTCCTTACATAAAATACAGATACATGCTTTCTGTCATAAAAATGTTTAGACATACCACACAGCTACGGGTATAAATATATCCCTTTGTGTTTATTATGTTTTGAAGCACTGTTTATTTCATAATTAGAAAATTGCCTTTAATCCTGATGAATGAATAAAATAGCCCAAATTACAGGAGGTCTGTATTATAAGTCAAAGGGAGTAGCCTTAGTGCAATGCTTAGAGATGCCAAAAGCGTTAAATGGGTAGCTGTGAAAGACTGTTTTAAAATTGATGGAATGGGGCCAGTGGTTTAGCTCAGAGCTATACTGTGTGTTTTAGCATGCTGGAAACCTAGGGGTTCAATCCCAAGTACCAAAAGCAAATAAACAAACAAACAAAAATTGATGATGTAATTTACTTTAATAACCTATTTTGAACATATGTATTTCAGATTTCAAATTAAATTATTAAATTTGATCAGTGCAGATATGGTTTTATTCTAAAATTAAACCAAACTCAATTGGAAAGAATAGCACGGGGGAGGTGTCTGCTTACTGTAGGGGATTTCCAAGCAGCAGGCTTATTTGCATATACATGCAAAGAAGGGAGAGATAGAACTCCAAGGAGACACCAAACTGGAGACAGAAAGAGGTGATCCTATTCAGTGTGAAGCTGAAACCAAACAAATGAATAATTGATAGATATATCAAATGAGGGAAGCAGTGGGTCAGAAAGGCAAATCCCAGGTGCTTCAATCCACCTCGTTCTCTGTGCAGCTCGCTAAATCGTCGTTTTCGCTTAGAATGTTTAGTCCTTTAATTGGTGGGCTAAATCAAAGGTACTTTCTTCATTGATCATCACCTAAGCCCCATATATATTAGAACAGCTGAGTACTTTTCTTATTAGAAAGAAAACAGTAAAATCACAAGGAATTTTTCATTTCTGTATGGATAGCACATTTTGATTAAAAAAGAAAGAAAGAAAGAAAGAAAGAAAGAAAGAAAGAAAGAAAGAAAGAAAGAAAGAAAACTGCATTAGGTTACTCTAAGGCAGAACAAATTTGCTATGATAAACACCTTGTAACGAGTAATGATGTTTGGGCTCACAGTTTCAAAGATTTTATTCCATGGTTTTTCTGGCTCTATTGCTCTGCTTGGGTAGACACTTTGATAGAAAGCGTGTGACAGAAGTTGCTTGGTCGGTGAGAGAAAGAGAGGCATTTCAGTAGTTCTTCCAAGAGTTTTCTCCGCTAACCCAGCCTCTCTCCAATAAGTCTTTTCTTCCAACAGCTCTTTCAGCTCCCAGTACTGCTACAGGCTAGAGACCAAGTTTTAACATACAAGCCTTGGAAGACACTCAAGGTCTAAACTACAGGAAATATTTAGTAAGTCCTTTTCCCATAAGCAAACTAGAAGCATAAGGAAATATTTTACTCCTCTTTGGTATCAGTAGCAACTAAAATATAAAGGACAGTTAATGTCACCTCCCAAGGGCTCAGGGAACATAGCAAATAAAAGAGAGGAAGAAGATTATAAAAGCCAGTGGTCAGGGAGGAATCCTGGAGAATACTGTCTTCTCTAAATGGCAAAGGGATTGTCTCTCCACAAACTTGCAACAGCTGTGGTTGCCTGCATAAGACCCAGATGAGAACAAGCCAGCCAGAGAAAGCCAGAAAGATGCTTACTTTAAACCTCAGCATGGATGGGGAGAGCCTCACAAAAGCTCAGCCCTTGTTCAGGGAGCTATTGCCAACTGATTCTTGCTGAAAGAAAGAGAAAATTTTCCTCAAGGAAACCAACCATATTCCAGTGGGGCATCATGCACACATATGACTATATCCTAATAGAACTCAGTAAGTTATTAAAAGAAAAGCACATAAAGTTGGGAGGAGAATACTAGAGGAAGGGTCCATGAAGAGGAGGAATTGGGGAGTAATAAGTGGACAGCATCAAAATGAGTTGTACATATCTATGAAATGATGAAAGAAGTATATTTTTAAAATCTAAAAGAAGTCCAGTAATGGTATAAAGAGTCCCTAAAATGTCATTGTACGATAGTCTCTCTGGCTTTTGCCCATGCTCACCCACTGAGAGTGTCCCACTTTACACTGTAATAAAACCTGTCTTCTACACTTCAAAAAAAAGTTTCTTAATGAAAAACAATCCTAAAATACATGTGCATCTAGAAAAGACTTTGGGTAACCAATCTTAATCAAAAATTAAAATACTAAATGAATTATCATTCTAAAGTTTAACATATATTATGGAGCTACAGTAATAAATACAACACTGTGCTGCCACGAAAGCAGATTGTAGAGCCATGGAATGATAGAAGACCCAAATATGAGTGCATGTAACTACAGCAATCTGACATATGACCAAAGGGCCAAAAGTATAAACTGGAGGAAAGACAGTTTTCTGGTATTCTAAAACTTGTTCTTCTGCCCCTTGGGAAATGTAACTGTCCCCTAATCAAAGGAGCTTCTCTTTATAGCAAACTGAGACCGTTGCATGGTCAAAATGGAGACGCCAATGGATCATTGCGGATCCGAGTCCCAACAGACATGTTTACAACACAACCCTGCATCTAAGGCTCAGGGTACATCATGAAAGAGGGCAGAAAGACTGTAAAATCCAGAAGACCCGGAAGTCTGTTTTGAGAGTGTCTCCTAGAAACGACAAGAAAGCTACCTATGGGAAGCCTCAACAATATGGATGCCTAAACGAGACCTGAACACTGACAACGTCTGTGGACATTCTAATACAAAAGGGAGAAATCACTAAACAAAGAACTATGGGCAACCAGTGGTGCTGGGAGCTCCTCAGTGGTTATCCAATGCAACATGACCAGCCTTGAAATCATATACACGCAGGCTACATTAAACAGACTCAGCAGCCCATATCTCTGTATTTATGCATTTATGTGTGCACACTCATGTGTGTGCAACAATCAATTTGAAAGGAAGTGAGAAAAGAAATGGAAGTAATTGAAGGGATGGCACATGGAAGGGGATCAAAGGAGAAAGGTTGGGGGAGCGGGGAGATAATCATTTTTTAATTAAAACTTTTTTACAAATTGAAAAGAAGTTTCTTGTCCCCTGCATTGTCTAATTTGGCATTGTCATGTATTGTAGAACTCCATTTGCCAGGTCAGCACATTCACCAGCATGCACATTACCAACACACCCCAAGGGGGAATGTGACATACCTGAAGCCTTGATGACAGGTGCATTCTGGGAGCATTTATTGAGCAGTTTCTCTCTGCAACACACTGCTAGACAAGGAGGACATGAGCATGATACCAAGCAGCCTGCGTCTGGGGAGTGCCTGAGAAGCTTATGCCTTAATTGTAGTTAGTTTGTAGGTATAGCATGCTCACACACACCCTTTTCCATCATTCATTTAGTGAGAACCTGATACAGTCCCCAGTGACAGGAACATTGGTAGTCAACAGCTGAAACCACAAGTACACATATATTCAGTGTTGAGGTGCTGGGTTTAGTAGGGGAGAAAGAAAGTGCACAGTGGGAAACCTCTGTGGTGAGTGCATTGAGGGAATTAAGTCACCATACTGAGGACATGAAGGAATTTCACACAACCACTAGGCATGTGTAAAGCAATGGTGTGAGTCAGATAAAGTAGGGGGTGCCTGATCTCCTTGCTTGTTTGGAAAGCAAGCTTCCTAGCAGTTTGTCAGTTCCTCATAAGAGAACGCCACCTTTGGACCACCCACCAAAGGGCAGTGTCTCTGGACACAATTACCGCTTGGCGTCTGCTGAGACTTGCAGCAAGGGTATTAATTACCGCTTGCCCTGTGATTAGTGTATCAGATCATTCCTGGTGAGGGCAGTGTGTTTTGTCGATCTCAGATTAATGATTCCAATCTGACAGATAAGAAGCCACAGAACAGTTGCCGAGACACAAAAATATTACGTTACCGTAGCTGGAGGTAAGAAGAGTAATCTAGCTATGAAATAAACCCTATGGCAGAAATCACCATCTAAAAGTAAAGTGTTTCCATCCTTTGTAAATAATCTTAAGCATGAATTCTAGGGTTTAGGAGTTTTTTGTTTGGTGTGTGTGTATGTGCGTGTGTGTGTGTGTGTGTGTGTGTGTGTGTGTGTGTGTGTGTGTGTGTGTGTGTTTGTACCTTCAGATGAGAAGTACCACTAAATATCCAGTCAATTACCCTTACCGCTTACATGCTTAACCATAAAGCAGTCTACGTACAGCAGCACCCAGTGTAAATGCTCCTGTAAGCTCAGCATTCATGAGGATCAGGAGCTCAAGGTCATCTTGTCATGTTGAAGATCAGCCTGGACTACATGTAAGGTGTCGCAAAACTGAGTAAATCACCTAAGTAATGTGTGAAAAGATATTTCAAAGGAATATATTACTTGGTGTTCTCAGGAAAATCTCAGGATATAGTATATAATCTTATAGGGAATATTTTCTAAAAGAAGGATGAAAAAAAGAGATATAGGGAAAAAAGTGAGTCAAGACAGGCTGGGGAGATGACGAGGGATAGAAACACTTGGCATTCAGACTTAACCCTGAGCTTGGATCATTAGAACCCATGTAAAAGCACAGCTGCATGCAGCACTACACGTGGGCAGTGTAATTGGGAGGTATAGACAGGAAAATATCCTGAAATGCCCAGGCCAGCTAGAGTGGTTTTTGCAGGGATGAAGAGAGCCTCCAACTAGGTAGAAGTTATCATCTGACCTGTATATGTAAACACATTAAACACACACGCACACATACACACACACACACACACACACACACACACACACACACCAATAATTATAATCCAGTAGTAGAAATTTTGATGGGAAAGCTATGTTTCTGTTTCCAGTCATCTAGTAAAAGTAACATAAGACCCTCTTTTACACTTCCATCAGATTATGAGTCCACTGAGAAATAAAACATCCATTAATTATTTTTATGGTTTCAGACTCTGGTATACAGTCTAACATGGGGACAAGAAATGTTGCTTAGCTATTCAGGTAGGAAGTGAGATGTTGGAAATACACGTTGGCCCATATATCATGTGCATACAGAATGCCTGCCTCTCAAAAACAGAGCCCACCCCTGGCAGGCACTCAGCTCCAATCAGAGCACACACCTGCGCAACGTGGGGCACTCCAGCAGAACCGGAGTTCATATCTAGCCCCTTCCTTTAAGAAGAGTGTATATTTCTGAGATAGCATCAGTATTTTGCACTTCAAGGGGTAGAACAGTTCACCATAAAGGTCCTTGTATATATTTCACTACTAAACATTGACTTGACTTATGACCTCTCCACCTATCCAAAATTCACCATCATGTAACATTGCTCGGTAACAATATAAAGAATGCCTCATCAGCCAGTGATGCTTTAAAAGGTCAGTCTTAGCATCCTTTGACTGAAATCCTACAGTACTTCAAAACCCCTAAGGCAAAGTTCTTGAAAAGCCCAGCCTGTCTTGCCTCCCTAAGCCCACCTCCTGAGTAATGGCAATGCTTTTTTTTTCTTTTTTTCTTTTTTTTTTTTCAGTATGATTTCTGTTTCCTTGATCCAGACTTTCTTCTCCCTTTCTTTGTCAAGACTTTGGCCAATTTTACATTCTAAATGACGTCTATTCCAATGTCCCTGTTTACAATAGAACCTGAAGTGAATCAGATGCTAAAAGACCTGGATGTGGCACTTCGGCATAAGATTTATTCTACAAGGACAATACAGGCGGTAAACCTTAAACCCCTACCCAGATCTAGCCAATGGACAGAACACTCTCCACAGTAGAGTGGAGAGTGGGATACTACTTTCTCACATACTCTGGTGCCTCACCTTTGACCATGTCCCCTGGACGGGGAGACCTGGTGGCACTCAGAGGAAGGACAGCAGGTTACCAAGAAGAGACTTGATACCCTATGATCATATAGAGGGGGAGGTAATCCCCCTCAGGAACAGTCATAGGGGAGGGGAATAAGGGGAAAATGGGAGGGAAGGAAGAATGGGAGGAGACAAGGGATGGGATAACCATTGAGATGTAACAAGAATAAATTAATAAAGGAGGAAAAAAAAGATTTATTCTAAACTGAAGGCAGTTGGGAAGTGGCAGGTGCAGAAAGTACTGCCCATCCTTTCTCTTTCTGCCTAAAAGCCAGACATCAACTTCCCTTGCCAGTGGTGACCCCCTTGCTCTTTCTCATACCAGAATAGAACTCTTAGAGTTAGAACTAGCCAACTTGACCTACATAACGAACCTTACTGACAACCTAACGTTTTGTTCATTCTCTCCCATATATTTGCCTCCTACAGGTGATTTGCCCCAGAAGCTGAAACTTTCCTAGCATCCTTGTTTATGGAGCCACCTCTCTGCTATTTACTGCCCTTTCTTAAAATGGCACATAAGCCCAACTTCTCACTGCCCCCCTCTTGAGTTATTCACCACTGAGTTCACTCAACATGTGCACGTTGCACACACAAATAACTGTATTATTTTCTTTTGGTAATCTGTCTAATTTATGTATCCTAAGTTCCACACATGCACATAAGACATCATAGGAAAGGGGCTTTTATCCTTCCCAACAGTACTTCACTCACTCGTCATATCCTAGCCCCCTGCTCTACTTTCTATATGTTGCTGATGCTCTCATATACTATGTAAGTATATAATAATATAACTGTTATATATTTGTATGCATCTAAATATATAGATATGCATATAGACATAGATAGATGTAGTTATTAGATTGAAAGTTGGCTAGAAAGCAAGCCCATGAAAAATAGAGAAATTTTAGATACTATTTTATTTCTTTGAGAACTTCATTCATTCATACAACACTTTTTATCATGCAGATCCTACCTTTCCCCTAACTCGTCCCAGATACCCTTTCACCCACTCAAATCCTCCAACTTCACATCACCTTTTTAATATATAACCTGCTGAGTCCAATTTGTGCTGTCTGTATGTAGCTATCAGATGATGTGCATGCATCCTACTAGGAAACTGACTCTGCCCCCCGGAAACCATCAGCTGCGCATAGCTCCTTGGCTAAGGATGGTGTTCACATGTCTCTTTATCCTCTTTGGTGTCATGTTTACTTGTGCAGGCAGGCACGGCTACTGTGAGTTCATGAGTGTCATAGTCCTGACATGTCATCACCTCCAAAAGGCATCATTTGCTCTGGTCCTCTCTGATTTCTGGCACTTAAACTGTTTGCACCCTTCCCTTCTGCAATGGCCCTGGGCCTTAGGGAGAAGTGAGATACTGATGTCTCACTGGTGGCTGAGCATTCCGTAGACACATATTCTCTGCACTTTGATTAGGTGAGAGTTTCTGTGTTAACTACCACCCACTAGACAAAGAAGCTTCTCTGTTGATGTCTGAGAACTATACTAATCTGCAAATATAGAGACACAAATTTAGAGGGTAGTTTGCTACTATAGGACACAGATCCTTGACTTATTTTTTCTTTGACGTTGTACAGGCTAGTTTTATGAGTTGATACACGCTAGAGTCATCAAAGAGGAATGATCCTCCATTGAAAATATGTCTTCATAAGATCTGGCTGTAGGCAACTCTATATGCCATTTTCTCAATTAGTGATTTATGAGGGAGGGCCAATCCAATTATGGGTGGTACACACCAGTAAGTGTAGCTTTCAACCTCTCAGCAAAGAGATCACTACAGAAAAGTGCAACCCACCAAAACGCGGAAAACAAGTGATCATGTGGTGTCCATTCCCAGTTGATCCATCAATAGCACAGCTCCTGCACCTACGGCTCAGAGAGCCTCACAGAAGAGGGAGTGAAAAAATTACAGGAGGCAGAGGACCAGGATGCCTGCTGTGAGATGGTGTCTCCTAGATGTGGCAGGTAATCTACACTCATGAAGTCGCAACAGCAAGACCTGAACACAGACCTCAATGTAGATAGAAGGGGAATATGTGAGGGATGTTCATGTGTGTGGGTGCATTGTATGTATATGTGTATGTATGTGTTTGTATGTCGGCATATGTGTGTGTGTGTGTGTGTATGTGTGTGTGTGTGTGTGTGACAACAATTAAAGAAAAAGAGGTTAAGGACATGGACATGAACTTGGGAAAAAGCCAGATGTGGAATACACAGGAGAGGCTGGGATGTGGGAAGAGAAAGGGGAAATGATATAATAATAGTCTAATTTCAAATGTAAAAATAAATTAAAGTATAAAGGACACGTTTCAATTACTATCCTAAACCTACACTGGCTTGCCCAAACTTATGTACAAAATTGCTTTGATAAGCTCAGCATGCAGCTGCAAATCTTACCTTAAAAATATTTCTTCAGCCAACCGCAGAGATACATGCCTGGAATCCCAGCACTCGGGAGGCAGAGGCAGGCAGATCACTGTGAGTTCGAGGCCAGCCTGGTCTACAAAGTGGGTCCAGGACAGCCAGGGCTACACAGAGAAACTCTATCTTGAAAAACAAAAACAAAACAAATAAAAAAAGGTATTTCTTCATTAGATTTCATATTCAGTTTACTGTTTCATGCCTTTGGGGAAACGGAAAATGTGCCTCCAGAAATGGAATACAGAGTTGTACAAAATAAAACTTTCCATGTGTGCATATAATACAAAAATAAAATTAAAATAAAAGCAGTGAGCATGGGAGCATTACTAAAGACAAGGGAGGTAGAAGCTGAAGTGGGAGAAATCTTCAGCAAACTATGATATATGTCTTTTAGACATTGCTACATATGCCCTTATACTCAAGAGATCTCGATCTTTGAGTATGTAAAAATAGCATTAAAATGTTGTCTACAATTAACCATAAAAGCAGACTTTGTTGCCTCATCTTCTGAGAAGCATAAAATGGTTAAATCTTGTTAAATCTAAATTTCACCCAGTCATATTTCATTTATTAGTGTGTCATACATTATTATTCTGTGTATCATTAAGAAAGAATAAAACTTTGCCAGGTTTGGTGGCACAGACCTTTAATCCCAGAGCTCAGGAGGCAGAGGTAGGCAGATCTCTGAGTTCAAGGCCATTCAAATCTACAAAGCAAGTTTCAGAAGTGCCAGGTCTATACAGAGAAACCTTGTCTTGAAAAACAAAAAACAAAAAGAGAGAAAGAAAGACAGAGTGGGGGGGGGGGCAGGAAGGGGGCGGGCAGAGGAAAGGAAAGAAAATAAAAGGTTACTTATAATCTAAAACTGACTTTAATAGTAAGACATATTCCAATTTGAGGGATTTTTTAATTGAAATGTATATGAGAATCAACTATTCATTTTCTAATATTTAGAAGTTATAATTGGGGGAACAAAAGATTTCTTTTTTTCTCCTAAGAAAAAGAAACAATAGTAGTAAGTTAATTTATTTAAATAAGCTGCTGCTTGGGTGGATATTCTTGTTACAATGCAAATTGTCAGCTATTCTAAGTGTAAGAAAATTGTGGAATGTCCGAGGATGATATAATTCTGGGTAGCACGAACAATATAATTAATCATGACCCAGAAGGGGGGAAATGCCCTGGAAGTAAAGAAAATAACATTTTAGCAATAATCCTTTGAAGGACACACTAAGCTTTGGAAGCTGTTATCTTAGAATAATGGAGCCCCTCTTAAATTCACGGAGTCATTGATTTTTCTCAAATTGATTTTATTAGAAACCTGAATTCTCACAAAGTGACTTTGTCTAATGAAAATATTTACCAGCATCATCCTTTATACCCAGAGCTTCGTGCTGTGCTCTAATGGCAACCAGAAAATGTGATTCTGAAAATCGTTTTGACAAATAGCAGATAAATCACATAAGCCTAAGTAAGATAATGCTTCAAATGGAGGAGGGGGCTTAATAGCCTAGTACCCACGAAGTGAGGGAAAAAGCTACCAACAGGAAGACAGAAAGCACTCACATGAGCGAGCGTAAGAACGCATGCCGACGTCTTCCAGAGTGGGAAGTGGAAACACGAACAAGAGTCACAGAGCAATTCTGTTTTATGAGGAACACTGTAAGCAAATGTACCATTTGGTTTAATAAGGAAGATATGAAAAAGGTAAACCGTTAACAAAACATATCTGCAGTAGCTCCTTTCTGAACTGGTGGATCCATTTTGAAAGGAGGGAGCTGGGAGATGCGAGATTAAAAAACATTCTTCATCTCTTTCTCACAGCAGGGTGACTAAGCCTGCTGTCACCAAACAAGTCACCTCAGTGTTCCCTGATGAAGTTCCTTTAACAGGCCGAGTTGAACGCAACTAAACTATTTTCGCAAATCAACAAGAGGGAATAGAAGAATCGCTGAGGAGAAACAATTTCCTTTGCACTAATTGAATATGTCGATGCTTGCAGACAGAGTCCTACTGGTGCCTCGCAGTTTTGTGGTACCATAGACATAGAGGCTGTCAAATGACAGATTAAATCCAACACAGACCAGACGTCCCCTTGTCCCCTTTCTCAATCACAAGAGATTCAGCAACATTCAGGGATGATGCTGCGCATGCTATTTTAAACCTGAACTAAGTCTAAACAGAAATCTCAAAAGTCTGCACCTCCCTTGATAAAGCTAGCCGGAGTGACAAGAGGTCACTTGGGATAGTAATAAGCTCTTCTCCCTTAGACACGTCTGGAGCAGAGAAGCCTCTAGAATCTAGGAAATTTCTTGAGAGAATGTGAAACGCCTTACCATTAAACTCTGCAGCTTTCACGGTTCTCTGTGGGGTACCATTTAAGGGGGAAAGAAACTCTTGTGGGAAAAGAGCATAAACTCAACCAATGAACCACATTAAATTGTCCACGCATGGCCCTAGCCAACGGTGATGTCCAACTCGGAAAGAAGGACCCTTTGGCTTTCCCATCCTCACCCCTAATCCCTTTTCCTCAGCCTTCTTCCTTTGGGCTTTCTAGTCCCAAGCCTCTCCGTTTTCTTGGCGAGTCTCCATTTGTAAGGAAAAACTTGATATGTTTTATGATGCACGGACTTAGCAAGTTGCTTCTTACAATAATATTTACATTTCAAGAAGTGATACTTGGATAAGCATTGAGAAGGGATTACAAACTGGAGTTCCTGGATGTTGTAACTCAGCCCCCTTTGGTGTCAAGATTAAAGCCTGGCTTCATGTGCCCTTTTATAATAGGTTGCATCCTATTTCGTATGTTACATGTCACAACCATATTTCCTTCCAGCTTTGACTAATATGCTACCTTTTTATGTGGGAACATATACAGTTTTCTGGAACAATTTTTTTTTAATTCACACTCTAGGCTTCATAAACCTTGTTTAGTACAAAAAAAATTATTTTCTTCCAGAAAAAATGTTCAACTCTGTTACATGATTCCCAGGTCGCCTAGGAAATTCCTGTACAACATTTTCACTGTGCCTGATCAATACGAGCAACTGAGACGAACGTAACACCCTCACATCAGCACTAAGCTAAATGTTTTCCTGTCAGATCCTTTAAGACAGGGCATATATCTAAAGGATACCTACAAGCAGATGGCCAAAGGCATGGTCTTTGTCCTTTAAAACGGAACACTAACTATGTGGCTTAGATCAAAATTTCCGTCCAGGAATTAGAAAAATGTTCAATTATAGATTTGTATTCTTTACTTTAGAAAAGGAAACCAAATAAATGAAAAGAAAAAAAAAAGAGACAGTTAGAGGAGGGGTATGGCCTCTGTCCGTCATATAACAAGCCCTCCCTATTGTCAAAACCAGAATTGACCATGACAACATATCCCACTATCAAAACTTATGCTACGGTATAAGACAGCAGCCAATTTCTCAATTGAAGCCACATTGTCATGCATTTAATTCTAACGTGTGTGGGGAAAGTGGTCCCCAGAGCTGTCTGCCACTGGAACCACCTGGGAAGATGTAATCTCATACTGATGCCCGGGAAATCTATCTGCAGCATCAAAAGATGCCAATGCTCCTCCATGTGGTTCCTGTATCTTGGTACATTGCTCATCAAAGGACAGAAGACAGACAATTCCAGGTACCTGCTTGAACTCATTGACTGAGCCAGCTTAGCCGAGTGTTTAACTAGTGTTTTCCCTTTGTAGCATCGCTACACGCCGCATTCAGTGAAATGGAGGCCGAAGCGGCTCACAGTCTTACACAGCAGCGTTCTGACCCATTAATCAGTAGGCTGTTCCCCACTCTCGTTCCCTCTGTGGGCTCTGACTCATGCTGCAGTAGAGAAAAAGACAAACAGCCTAGTCAATAAATGACTACCACTGTTGGATTGCCTTTGACTACAGTCAACAGCCAGGGTGCCTTTCAGTAATGGAGGAAGGGCTTAGGAGCCACGCTGCCACCTGGCGGCTTTCCTGAGCATTTATCTCTTCCTTCCAAAAGAAAGGGGGATGACTAATCACAGCCTCCTCCTCATTTACACACTAGACACGGGGCTCAAGGAGTCCTTTTCAATGGAGGCTTAGCTCCGCACCGCGCCGATACCCACAATACAATGGCCCGGGTAGCCCTGCACGTAGGACAAGGAGGACACAATGGCGTTCAACGACTTCACCCACCTGTTCGCCTTTCAAGCTGCTCTTTAAGGGCTTTCAAGAGAGATGTCAGTTCAAACAGGGTAGAGGAGGTTTGTGACGAGGAAGGCTCTGGGGCTCTGTTTAAGTATTCAGGTCTGCCTGGAAACCCCTTGAAAACACAACCCCAGAATTTCCAATTCAGTAAATCACGGGAAAAGCTCGAGCATACGCAGTGCTAACAAATCTCAAGCGAGGCTGCTGGTCCAGAAACTATACTTTCAAGGCCACTGGAAAAATATCATCGCTAGTGAGTTGGCTGGCAGTGGCCAGCAATCTGCTATGGGCATCACCCGCCTCAGGCATCAAGTCAGCACAGGAGGCAGGAAAGAGAAGAGAAGCCATACACGGGGCACCTCATTTGGCTCAAAGATTCTGTGGGACCCCCTCCTGGATACCTGTGGGGAAGTGTGAGCGAGCGTACCAGAAATGTCAGGTACAAAGCGGCTAGGATCAGAAGTGAATAAAATGTCTCTTGGCTGTTTTGGCTAGAGTCCTCTGGGCACTCTTGGGAAACACTGGGTAATCTTTTCCCTAAATACTACATCATCCCAATCCATTAGTTCAGCAGGAAGCAGACCTGCTTGACAAGCCAAAATAACATGCTGAGATGGATTTCAAAATGAAGATTTTATGGAGATATAGTATGACCAAAGATAAATTAAGTCGTTTGCATTCTCACAGCACCATCTAGTGGGAATTCAAGGGTTTCTGTTTTGTTTTACATCAAACAGACAAAAATGGAAGTGGTTATATTTTGTGGCAACAAAGGGACCCCAATTATTTGCTACTTCAGCTGTAAGACAGGAGAGGGACACACAAAGCCAGGAGATCGTGCCTATGTGGAGGAAATCATTTCAGTCATCCATATTTTCTATGAAATAGAGCAAAGTCATCAACAGAGGAGCATGTACAGAGGTCTTGTTCGCGAAGGCTTTTCCCAAGTCCAGTGACAAAAATAGTCACGTCAAATCACAAAGCATGGGGCTAGATGTATACACTGCAGCTTCAAAACCCCTAACTACAACCAATCAGTAACTACATGAAATGTAGAAGCAAACTCATATTCTGCAGGAATGTAAAAATAACCAGTGGACCATACATGGTTATACATAGTTGAATAAATTGAATTCTGTATTCCCTACTTTAGATTCCAGAAGAAGAAAACATAAGAAGAAAGGGGAAATGCTCAGCCATTGTTTCTAGCACTAAGAAAGGATCAGAAAGGGGGGAAATTGAGAGCAATTAAAAAAAAAAAAAACAGAGCTCTCTCTCCCTGACCCATAAACGCTATCTGGAGAACTGTTGTGCTGGATGACCTGATGCTTTCAAGGTAACCATTTCCTGTAGTTAAACTTGATTGTCAACTTGATGGGATTGACAATCACCATGGAAACAAACCTCTGGACTCGGCCTGAGGGAGCTTCCACATTAAGTTAACTGAAAAGGGAAGACCCGCCCTGAGCGTGGGCAGCACCATGTCATGGGCTGAGGTGTAGAACTACATGAAAATATGGGACACCAGAGTTCATGTGAAAGGCACTCAGAGGAAGGCACTTGGCAGAAGAGACTTGATACCCTATGAGCATATACAGGGGGAGTAGGTCCCCTCAGTCACAGTCATAGGGGAGGGGAGTAAGGGGAAAATGGGAGGGAGGGAAGAATGGGAGGATACAAGGGATGGGATAACCATTGAGATGTAATATGAATAAATTAATAAAATATATTTTCTTAAAAAGAACTACATAAAAAGAAAGCAAACTGAACAACAGCACTCATATCTCCCTGCCTGGTACTGTGGCTATGAAGGGACCAGCTAACTCACACTCTGGCCTCCAACACGTCTCACCTTGAATGGCTATAACCTCCAACTGTGACCCAAAATAAACCGTTCCTTCTTTTGTCACAGTTTTCCCCCTGTAGCAACAAATAAAGTGACTGCTACACTTCAGCTGACCTAGGTGAACTTGGTGGAATGGTAACCAGAAATAGCTTACAATTTCTAATTACTTGATTGTTGAATCCACTTTCCCACACACAGCGAGCAGATTCAGTGGGTGTCTGATAACTGTCAGATCCGTACAAATGATATGATCTTACATAGGCCAAGCATGTGACTTAGGTGGTGTAAAAGATTATGGCCCCCTCTACCTCTAGCTCCAAAATCATGTACTCTGCTTGCACAATATGCATTTAGGACCTCTAGTCAGGAAATCGGGAATCTAAAAAGCTCCAAAAGCCAGTATGTTTCTCTAAATGCCAACATGGTGCCAGAAGTAGAAGATTACTCCCTTGACCTATTACAGAAGGTCAAAGTACACAGTTATTCTAAATATTATGTGAAGTTAGTTTCAAGCCGTGTGTTTGTATGATGTATGAAATACATAAGCTAACTTTGTGTTGAGAAATGATTCTCATCTTCAAGATGCTTTGTTGTGTACATGCACATATTCTCCCCAGTCTGAAATAATAATCTGGAATCCTCCTAGTCCTGAGTACGACAGCCAAAGAGACAGTCAATTTCTGCCCCAGCTCCATCTTCATCGAAAATTTAGATTTTTTTAATGAGTGGAGATGGAATTGAAGGAAAAAGGACACAACAAGCCTTTGCCTCAACTCCTTTTTGTCCCAGAGTCCTCTGTTGGCTGCTGTCATTCACGCACACCACACCAACTACCAGCAGTTGTCCTCCTGGTAGGTGGCACATGTCCAGAACAGATCAGTTCAGACAGCCCGGATGGTCTCCCTAACGTGGCAGTCCTCACTGCAGCAGCTTCCCCTCCATCAACTTCCTCTGCTAGCATCTTTCTGCAGTCGTCCCTGTAGCCACTAAACAGACTCTGGAGTGACAGCTGGAGAGACAACTCAAGTCCACCCACCTACCCCCTCACTCATTCAGCCAATGGGGACGTTACGCACCTGATATACTCCTGTCCCTCTGCGGGCAGACTGTGATGTTTGCCAGGTGGCTTCTCCCTTTGTTATCTCTGTACAGCCATTGACCTCTTCACTCAGAGAGAAACTGACTTAGGAGACACAAAGCTAGGAAATAACAATGCCTCCCCCACCCCATCCCCACCTCCACCCCATCCTTAGGCCTTGGCAACCTCTTGGAAAGATAGCAACCTGCTACCCTGTGAGCCTCGCATGCATCATCCTTCCTCCCATCTTTCTTTCCATCTATTCTTTACACTACCCCAAATCTACCAAGAAGGAGAACAGAAACCTTATACTGAGAACAGAGGAAGCCGGGGCTGCCACCAACCTGGAAGGACAAGAATTACTTGGTGGAAGCTGGGCCAAAGGCGCAGACAAGCCTGGTGGGAGTGAGAGCAGGAACATCAGAGCAGATGTAGTTACTGTCACGAAAGCCATATCGAGGTGGGTAGGAGCATCATTGTGCCCTCCAGTCTTCCTAGGATTTTCTGCAATGGACCCAAAACACCAGGAAGCTGACACGGAGAACCTAAAATGCCTGAAGCCTTTTCAACTCTACGGAAACAATGGCTAGTTCATACTACTAAAACTTCGCCACTTGGGCATGCAACACTAGACTTCTGTGATCTTGTTTACACTGTGGAGTGGAATGAAAAACCAGCAAAGTTACTGGGCACCTGAGTGTTTTCATCTGTGTCTCATCTGGACTTTCAGCTGAGGAAGAGAAGTCTTGGAAACTAAGAATTACAAGAGGTGATTATTGTTGTAAAATAAGAGTCTCCCACAACGAGGCTAAAATTTAAAATGGAGTCACCTGTGCTGATGCTCCAAGCTAGCGAAGGACAACTGAATTGTGGTTTGACCTTCAGGAGCAAGAGGCAGCAAGCACATTCTCTAAACCGGCCAATTTCAATTAACATGATAATGAACTTCCCTCTGCTTTAATCAGCACCAAAAGGAAAATCAAAATGCCCTTGGGGCAACCTGATTTTGACCAATCAATTGTTTCTTCATTTTTTCCCCTCACTTCCTGTCCCCACCTTACAAGAGAAGTAATTTTAAAACAAACCAATTTACTGTTTCTCCTCTACCTTGTGTCTTCCAGCTGTATCCATCTAGAAAGCTAACTTCTACTAAGTTCGGTGTAACAGTTACTCCGTTTATGGAATGAAGAATTGCCTGATTCTAGAAGCCCAATGTCAGCCGAGGTCTTTAAGTATGTTACATGTAGGTTACATGTATGCAACATGTGGGGCTTTATCCTCCCTATCGACCTTCTGTCGTCTGAAATTTGATACGCAGTTTCCTGTTGCGTTAATCAGTTGGGATAGAGTTACAAGCAGTTGCCTTGGCACTACAGTTTGGTCCTAAACTATACCTCAGTTTTTTGTTTTGTTTTGTTTTGTTAATATATTATCGTTGATAAAATTTTACCTAGTTCACTGGACATGATGGTGCACGCCTTTAATCCCAGCACTCGGGAGGCAGAGGCAAGTGGGTCGCCATGAATTTGAGGTCAACCTGGTCTACAAAGCAAGTCCAGGACAGCCAAGGCTACACAAAGAAACACTGTCTCAAAAAATAAAAAGTAAAAAAAGATTTTTTTTTTACCTAGTTAATTATTTCTTACCCAACTGAGATTTCAATATGTCCAGGATTTTTAAAATTGCATTTAAGAAAACATGTGTAATTCTATAGAGAAACCCTGAGTATGTTATATTTCAGTACCTTCAACTAAGGGTTTATTAAATTATATTTCTATTTATTTTGAGAATCCCTCCTCTAATAAATCTTCATTGAATTGTATATGTGCTCACTAGTGTGCTTTGAAAGAGAGGTAAGATCTTGGGTTCCCAAGAGGCCAACTCTAAAGTAAGGGTTCATGAGCAAGTGATTTATTAAGATCGTGCTCTCGGGAGAAATGAGGGATGGAGGATGCAGAAGACGAAGGCAAGCCAAGCACAGAGTGTCTGACCAAGTCCTGGGGATTGTGACCTCATCCTGGTTCTACAGGAAACTCTAAATTTCCTTCAAGGAATTTCTCTACACACAAAGCAAAATAGCTGGGCTCCCATGTTCTTAAATATTAGACAAGGAGCCCAAGGTTGGCCAAAGAACATATACAGGTGTGAGCCCCTCCAGTGTCACATCTCCTCCAATAAAAAGCCCATGTCATTATCCTGTCCAAACAACTCCACTGACTGGGGCATAAATATTCAATTATATGAGCCCATGATGCCATTCTCATCCAAACCACCACAGGAGGCATGGCTAGGTCTCCAGCTGCTCACCACCCCAGCACCCCAACACCCCAACACCCCACACCCACCTCCTCCCTACAGCCCCCCTCCCCCACTAGAGATTAAACCTAAGACCTTGCAAATTAGTATTCCTCTGTTGAACTACATCTCCAGGTATTTTTTATTTTTATTTTTAGGCAAATTCCTACTAAATTGCTAGGGCTTGAGGCCACGTTGTAACAGGTAAGACTAGAACTTATGATTCTCTCACCTCAGTCTCCCAAGTTGCAGCCCTGTGCTGCCACACTTGGCCTAAAACTCCTCGGGATTTCGTGAGTGCTGTGAATGAGAGGAGCCTCTTTGTTCTTTATAATAACTTACCTGAGTTTAGGCTGCGGAATTGGTTTGTTTTGTTTTCCTCATTCCCGTGTATCCTCCTGTGTACCTTTTCAGTGTCTCCATTCATCTGTATCCTTTATAATAAACCTGAGTATTATCGTAAAACCTAAATACCCTTTAGCTGTAGTTGCTCTTACAAGACATAGATGACTGCTTATGGAAACCACACACCTGAAGATGCCTTACCCTGTTTCTCCTTAGCTTTGTTGTAGATAAGCCCTCTAGCTGCACAGTATACTGACAGCTGTCTGAGCTCCTCTTTGCTGATTGCCTAGAGGACCCCGTCTTCTGCCTCCTGATCTGCGAGCAGCAGCAGTCGCTAAAGCATCCAGAGCCTCTTCTATGTTCCTTTGCTCTTAACCTCTGAGGTCCTTCAAGCAAGAAAATAACTGCTCTCTCACCCACTCCAGCTAGCCAGTAAAGGCCTGCTTCTTCCTCTGTTGTTGGTCCATCCTGGTATGTCAGCACAAGCTCCCTTCCATTTGCAAGCTCCCCACCCCCACCCACATCCCTCCAGCTAAAGCTTTGCCTGTATTTCTGGCATGTGTGCCTCTGTCTCATTCCTAGTGCTTCCGTGCAGAAAGAACCCAAGTAAGGTGAGTAACAGAGGTATGTACACTTCCTGACTTCTGGGACAAGAAAAAACATAGTTGGTTATGGTTAGACTGTCATGCAATCGGTGCCTGATGTGTGGTTGCAACACTTTCCCTGTGGGGACTGAAGCAACTGAGCTAATGTCAGAACTGAGTTAAAGTGTAGGACACCAAGCTGGCTTGAAATTTGTTGGAAACTTGGTTTGGGGGACAAAGTGGACCAAAACCCTACAGTTGGCACCAATAGTATTCTAAGAAACAGAGTGGTTTATTGTAGCTGCAGCAGCAGTTGGGTACTAAGAGGTCTGGGTACAACAACATCTACTTTGATCATCCCCAAATTGGTTTTCTTTCTATTTAGAAATTACCCTATAGATGAGAACCATAAGAAAATAAATACCCATGCTGGACCAAATACAGCCAAGGGCAAAGTGATAGTACAGTCAAAGTTTACTGTCACAAACAAAAACAAACTTTTACACACAGTGAAATCACCTGGGTATCTTTACATGTGTTGATGAATAGATCCCACATCTAGGCATTCTAGTTGGCCTGGTATTGGGTGTAGCCTGGTCATTAGACTTTTGCAAAGCCAGTCCTACTACCTGGGGTGATGCTAATGTTTGGGGGGGAAGTTGAGGAAGCACTGGTTAATGCCACAAAGAGCAATGTGAATCACCCTCACCAGGAACAGATTTTAGTAATGCTTGAAATGGTTCTTGGCAAATGGGGAAATGAGTAAAATTGCTGCCACATCAAGAAATAAAAGGGATTGATAGTAGTGGCAAGAATTATAGCATAAATTCCAAGGCAAAGATTAGCATAACTAATGGAGGCAAAAAAGGAATACAATCAGAAAATACCATTCTGGAGCCAGAAGGACAAAGTTTGATAGGTAAACTGCAGCCTAGAAATCAAGCAATGGTTTTTCTTGGACTGTACCCAGAGGGAAATCATGGTAAATTTTTATAGAAGAGTAAAATATGAAAGTGGCACTAAGGAAAGTTTACCAGCAGTCATGAGTAGGCAAATTCAAATTGTTAGAAACTGGAGGCCAGAGATTCCATCAAGATGCCCACACCCTTACAATGATCCTGGTGTTTGACAGTCTTGACCAAGGCAATAGTCCTCAAAGTGGAGAGGACGTGACAAATAAGAATAAGTAAAGATAGGAAAGATGTTTTCTTCAAGGTGCCAAATACAAATAACCAAAACTCTATGAATGTAACATGTATATAATTCCTGATTGTTTCATGGCTCTTCTTGCTGTATGTAGTTTATTGTATATATGTGTAATAATATAAATGTACATGTAAAAAATAAATAAACAAATAAAAGACTTAGTAAAGAAGAGAAAAGTCTTAATCTTAGTTTTAGAGCCCAGTAAATGAAGAGAATTAGAGATAAAGTTAAGCTTGGGATGTGCTGTAAACTGTTAAAGGTTTCTCCGTATACACCTGATCTCATGACTCATCCCTGGCTGGACTGGGAGACATGAGATGGTCTTGGCTCCATTTACAAAAGCAAAGAGTGATGGGAGGAGAGAGACACTAAGTCCTCTACTTTAAACAGAGCCACAGCAAAGCTTTAGATAAACACAGAAGATTCTCAGCGAAAATGTTAAGAAATTTGTTTTCTTTCTTCCCTACCTAGAAAAGAAGGAAGTCAAGGCAGGACGTAGACCACTTGGAGATTCAGAGCTCGAACATGGTTAAGAACAGGGACTGCTCTGGCAGAGGACCTGGGTTCAGTCCCTAGTACGCCTATCTGGTGACTTACAATTCTTATAACACCCTCTTCTGGACCCAATTGCACTCATGTGAACATCCCTGGCCCAACCCCCACAAACATACACATAAGTAAATCTTTACAAAAAAAAAATCTGAAATCCATGGTAAAGCCTTGATATACAGTCTACCACCAGTCACCATGCCTCAGGTTTGAGGATCAAAGAGAGCCAAAAGAATAAGCAATTTGTCCCCACCCCTAGAATGCAAGGACAGAGGGGATAACTAAATTTCTTTCTACTGACATCATGGATCAAGGCATTTGACATCATAGACCCCTAGGCCTCCATGATGGTGCTCTATCTCAGTAGTCTTGGAGAGAGACCTTTGCACAGCAGGTATTTAAGAGAGTTGGTATATCCAGCTCCCATGTATGCCATAAAGGTTTGCAGCAGTAGCGAGAGATGTTGGACCTTCAGTTGCCATGCTGTGACATCTTGATCAAAGTAAGAATTGTGGCTAACATTCAAGGATGATGGCAAGAGGATCACACGTCTCAGTGGATAGCTGCGTGAAACAGGTCAAGATACCTCCTGTTTCTGTGAAGAAGGAGCAATAAGTATTACCTCAGTTCATATTAAATCCGTATTTATCTATACAGAGATATCGATATAAAATATGGAATACTACATGAAAATGTTTGTGGAATCATCGAATTGGTTGCTTAGTAATTCAGAATAATTGAACTGACTGAGCTTTCCTAGAAGTGATGGGAATCACTAAAGAAGGATGCATGAGGTAAAAATTCAATGGCATTTCCATTACGGGGGCAGGGGGGGAGGACGGGACTAAGAGCTTACATTTTGCACATTTGCATATGCCAATCCTACTGATTTCACAAGGCATTGAGCAAGGATGACAAGAATGAATAGCAGTGACAAGGTTATGAGTCGCCACAGTAGGTAGTGGGAAATAAACCAGAGACTGGCTAGAGTCCAGCTAGAACCAGGGGAAATTCTACAGACTGACGGAAGAGTCATTAGCATAAAGGAAGTAATTTAGCCACACAAAGACGGAAAAGAGAGCACACAGGGCAATCTCTGAATCTTTATGTAACTCTTACAGAAATTAGTTCAATATTTTAAATTCTGATTAAATTAGCCTAGCCTTTACAAGGGCAAGACAGAGAATGTGCACATCTTTTCTGTGTCTTTTTCATGGTTTTGATTAAGCTAGTTTTAAGAACTATGTGGTCCGTATTTTCTCATATATTTAATAGTTTTAGCCCAACATTATCAGCTCATCAAACAAGAAATATGTCTTAGAAATAAAATCTATTGCTAACATGCATGAGAAAATTTGCAAGATAAACTTGACATTTTTCTCACATGTGTGAGCAAAAATGCCAAAGAAAGAAGACAAGAATGAGAAGAATATACATAAAAGTTGAGATTTATTAATGTAAGAAAGACAAAGAAAAGAACCTAACTTTAGAAAATTGGGTATTTCCTACTGCATGATCTTATTTGTGCATTGAACCTTGAATAAAATAAAATAAAGCAAAACTCCAACTAATAGAAATAGTGAATAAAAGGTTCATCACCAGAGACTGGTCCAGGAAGAGCAAGATGGAAATATAGATGAAAACAAAAATTCCATCTAGACAAGAAAAATGCACTTAAGAGATTATTCCATAGAGCAGTGGCAGTCATCAACAAAGTATTATGCATACCTAAAAGTTGCTAAGAGTAGACTTAAAGTGTTCCACCACAGAAGCGCACAGCACGTCAGGTAATTTATACGTTGAAGAGATTGGCTGAGCCATTTCCACTGTGTGTGTGGTGTATGTGTGTGTGTGTGTGTGTGTGTGTGTGTGTGTGTGTGTGTGTGTGTGTGTGTTGACTACGTTGACAAATCATCGTGTTGCATAATGTACAAGTTGGAGGAAAAGGTTGGGGAGAACATGGGATATCGAGAGCAATGAGAAGAAATGGAGTCAAAGCAGTCTTCAGTAAGGAGACGGAAGTTCTCCTGGGGAAAAACATACCCCAGACTATTTCCTTTCTTTCTTTTCCTCCTACTCCCTGGGTTTCTCTGTGTAGCCCCAGCTGTCCTGGACTCACTCTGTAGACCAGGCTGGCCTCAAACTCACAGAGATCCGCCTGCCTCCACCTCCCCTAGTGCTGGGACTACAGGTGTGTGCAACAGCACAGGTTCCTGAGCCTATTTTCGACAGGGCTCAATAGCTTACCTGATGAGAGACCATCTGAAAAAGCTTGGAAATGATCCGAAAATATTGTAGAAATGAAAGGAACAAATCTAGAAATATATACAGATTTTTAAAAACAAAATCTTACTGAGTCACTCAAGCTGGCCTCGCATTCATTCATGACTCTGGAGCTGGGTGTGGTAAGACAGAACATCATGGTGAAGAGGACGTAGTAGGAAAAAAGTGACGTGCATCACCTCAAACTAATGAGGAGACACAGAGAAAGAGTCTGAAAACAAGCTTTGTCCTTTAAAGATATCCCTACAGTGACGCACTTCCTCCACTGAGGTGTCATCTAATACTTAGCTATAAATCCACCTATTGGCTCAGCCTCTGACGAAGCTAGAGCCCGGATGTGCCACCTGGCCCTCCAGAACCCACTCCCAACTTGACCCTTCAAGGTAACCTTATAACAGATGCCATCTCAGAGGGCCCGCCTGGAGGCATCATTTGGACATCCCTGAATTGATCATTGAGGCCTCTTACTACTCACATTTGCCTAATGAGTGACAAGTGGATTCCAAGCTTAAAAGCTGGACTACTACCTAAAATAGCCGAATAGATGACAAAGAAGAGTGAATGTCACTAGAAATATCACAATATGTTCTGGTAACGATAATAATTTCTCACTTCGGTGCTTACTGTGCTTGCTTCTAGGTTTGTAGCTGCTTAGTGACAGGGTCTTCGGAAATAACCTCACGGTGCTGTCACACCCTTCCTTTCCCTCACACCTCCTCTGTATTTGCAATGTTAATAGTGAGTGCAGGTCTACCGCACATAGAGGCTCCAGGTGACTGGGCTTCATGGACTAACGCTATTTATGTTTGCATTGCCTCATAATTACATATTAACAGTCTAAATTTGAATAAACGCAAACATTTCAGTCATTTAATTAAATCCAGCGCTCCTTTGAGACTTATCACTAGTGAGTCACCACTCCATCTCTGTAGCGTCAAATCAGAGTGCTGGTTCATGCTCGTAGAGAGTAGGGTCAAAGACAACTGAACTCCTGCAGGCATATTGCCTTATTTATATCCCCAGTTACTATGTGTGGAAATTTAGTAGACATAATTAATGAAAGAGAAGGATTCTTTAAAAACAAGAAATCCAATACAAAGAAAATGTCATGAAAGAAAAGGCATGGTATGAAATTTTAAAGAGCACACTGTGAGAAGTCAAAGGACCAAGAAGTGTTAAAAGGGTTGTCTGAGAGCTTAACTCCCTGACCTCAGCATAGCAAAGAGGGAAATAAAACTTACTTAACATTTCCTGGGCTTCGGTGTGTGTTGTACATTGGAGGAACACAAGATAAATTATTTAGACTGCTTCAGCTGAGATTGGCAAAATCCCATCCTGTCATAAATAGAGTTTTAAAAGCTTGATAGTGTATGAATAATTTATAGTTTCTAAACTAGAAAAGTTCTAAATATGAAACTCTGCATTAAATAGAAGTCCATATCCCACCGCAGGGCTCTGGTTTCTTCAGTGGCGGGCTGGGGCCCTTCACCAAAAGGTCACAGGCATCTGGAAAAGAGGAGTGTCTCACCTCGCATTTCCTGCTTTCATAAGCAGGTAGCGAGCATGGGCTCCTTAAGAGATATATTATAACAAGTTGCTGAAAAGCCACAAGCAAAGCTATCTATACCTGTTTGTGTTTACTATTCAAACTACCCGCTTTTCTTTCTCTTTTTTGGAGGACGTGAACACAAAATGTTCATGAATGTTCCCTCTCACAAACGAAAGCAAAGCTAAAAACTCCTTACACAGAACTCCGAGTACAGAATCTTTTTATAAGGATTTCTTACCATTTAAATAAATTTGTCCAGACGTAACATAATTTTAATGACTTCACTTTATCAAAATTATCCGAAGCAGTCAGCAAATTTTATATAGAAATACCTACTTCCATTCGTGTAATGGTGTACTTAGAGTCCACAATGCAAATGACAAAAATAACTGACAGGTGAGGTTGGGAATAGGCACAATTAATTAATTAAGTGCCCACCACCACATCAGGGAATTCAGCGAGGAGGTCATCTGCATTAGCATTGAGATAGAAGTTCATAAAAGCCAGGCAAAATGTCTGCAGTAAGGTGGTTAATGTGACAAGTCTCTTAAATGAGGGCAGGTAAACATAACAGCTACTGTCTGTACATGTCTGGCTACTGACCTTGGCATTCTGCCAAGGGCTTCACTGACCATCTGTGACATAGACATATCAGCAGTCAGTAGGGCTCATGTTCAACATGATAGTGACCATGACACATAAGCAGATTAATATTTTTAAGAGTGATCAACACAGATGTTTTAGTTTTGGGGGGTTTTTTGTTTGTTTGTTTTTGTTTTTGTTTTTGTTTTTCATTTAAAACCCTTCCTAATTTGACCTAAAGTGACTCAGGTAGTATTTGCTGTTCTCCCATCAAATCTACAGTTTGAGAAGGAACACCTTGGCCCCGTCTCCACAGCTCAGCTGTGTAGTACAGCAAGGGGTAAGGATCTTGGAAATCATAATGCCTTGGGTTGGTCTTCATATTCTGTTCTTCCCTTCAGTGAGAGTGTGTCCAGGTTGTTTAGGCTTCATAAATTAGAGTTTCCATGCTAATACGTTCTAAGCTCATAAAAAAGATATTGTCTGATGCCTAGCACATAGTAAACCATTAATAACTGTTTCACACTTATTACCATTAATAAATGTTTCTCACTTATTACTGTGTTATAATAACCTTAATTATTTTTAAAAAGAAGTCTGGAAATAAGAGACAAATTGTCCTAAATTTTCTTACACTTAAAATAGGATGATTTCCCACAGTTAACTTAAAATAATCGTAAATATCAAATAACTACTAAAAGCATCACCATTCCTGACCTCAGATTGTTCTACAGACCTACCATAAGAAAAAAAAATAGCATAATATTGGCACAAAACAAACACAAGTATCAATGGGACAAAATAGAATACCAAAACATAACTGCACATTGCTTTTTTTCCCCTAGTTTTTTAAAACAGGATTTCTCTTTGTAACAGCTCTGGTTGTCCTAGACTCACTTTGTAGCCCAGCCTAGCCTCGAACTCACAGAGATCCTCCTGCCTCTGCCTCTTGATGTACACCACTTTTTAATGAAGAAGCCAAAAATGCTGTTTTGTGATTTTTTTTTAATCTCTTTGGTTGTGGTTTCATTTTTATTTTTTCAGTTTCTTGGTTGGGGAGGGAGGGTTATTGTTTGTTTTCTGAAGCAGGTAGCAATGGGGAGAGGATCTGGAGGGACTTGAGTGGGGGGAAGAATATAAGCAAAATATATTTGATGTGAAAATTGTTTTAAATAATGAAAAGTATAATTATAATTAAAAAAATATTTAAAGCCCTTAAAAATAAAATAGGATGGTTTCCAATAACTGATATTTTTAATAAAATATAATACATATTTTGAAACATATTTTCAAATCCTTAACTTATATTACCTCTACACTTTAAAAAAAAAGATAAAATACACATTTTGGATTTTAGAATCAGATATAAGAAACCAAAATTGTTCCTCATATTAAATAAGTGAAAAATAATCAAAATTTATAACCTATTTCTATGTGCTTAATACTCCTTATAGACTACCTCATTCAATACCCCAAGAGCAATGAGGTGAATGTCATTATCATTCCTTGTTGTCAAAAATAAAATGAAATGAGAGCAGTTAGTAAAATGTCCAAAATCACCTGGCTAGTGATTGATGGACTCGGTGGACTTAATCTAACTCCAGAGCCAAAGGTTCAAAGCTATGAGCCACACAGCCAGGGTCTTCCCTGCTGGCCAGCTGAAGAATTAGAGCCCAGAGACCTCACAGACCAAGGCTGGAGGCCATATGTCCACTGACAAAGCTTCCTTCATACCTATTCTTATGCGCTCTTCTCTTGGGAGACATATGGCTTCTGTGTCTTCCGGGGAGAATGGATCCATGAATACTGGACACTAATTGAACTTTGGAATACTGTGACATCTTTGTGGCAATTTCTGTCTTTGAGAAAGATCTGGTTGAGAATAGAACCTTGCTTTGGAGATCCTGGCATCTATAAAAAGAAAAAGAATTCTAATTTTTTTTTTAACCTATATCTTAGGTAGGTTCTCACTGTCCTCACCCTTAGCCCCTGACATTTACTGTCATTTGGCTAAATGTATCAAAACATTCCCGTCTCTCAGGCAGCCTTTCCGAGCCATGTTGCTTATCACACTGTTGCTCTAGCACATGAGCTGTTACAGTAATTATCGCCTCCATCTCCTGTCGTATTCTGGTCATTTTTATGTGCATGCTCAGCTTATCGGCACTCACACAGAGAGTATAAGCTGAGGGCTGTTCATATGTCTCAGACCCGTGCTGTCTTCCTCATGAGGCACATTCAGTCAAAGATGTTAGTTTTCTACTTAAAAGAAACAACATACCCACCACTAAAGCACACTTCAAACACCATTAGCAGAAAGATGTTTCTCACCACTGCAATGTCCACACCTAAGAGAAAGCAAAGCCCACTGCAGCAATTGTGGTGATCAGGTAAAGAACGGCGGTGGGGTGGAGGGGAAATCCTGTTCATGAAAGTATTTAGTGTTTGTCACTCTTATGTCCAGAAGCAAGTCACCCCAGTCCTAAAGCAGCCAACCAACCCCAAAATAATCAACAGAGGAAACTGAGCCAGAACTGCTCTGAAATTTACTGGAGATTTCAAAATAATGTAGAGTACAAAGTTCGCTGCCACACGGAGGCAGCAGTGACACTATGTGTCGTGACATACGTGAAGGACACAGCGAGGGCTGCATACGTGAACTCGTTTTCTCTCTGAAAACAGAGCATGGGTGGGAATGTAAATCTCACTTCCTGCACTGATCCTCAAACAACATACAAATGCTTACAGGAGAAGGCTTTTACTTTCATTACATAAGTAAGACTTAGCTCATTAGAGAATTTTATAAGATTTGAAGGTACCGGGAAAGGCAATACAGAAATAGAATCATGCCAGTAAAGCTTAGCACACTTTCCCTCTTCTTTCATCTTGGACATTCATTTTTTTTTTAACCAAAGGCACAACTTTAAGAATTATTTTCATCAATATCACCTATTTTATTTTATTTATAAGATTATATGAAATACCACTGGGATAGTTTAGTTCTCATACGTATTAACAAACAATCTTTTCATTTTTTAAATCCTCAAATAGATTTAGTCAGGGTGTCCAACCTAGAGGCCTGGCTTTTTGAAGACTGAGACAAGATGACCATCATGCTCCAGGCTAGCCTTAGCAAGACTCTATCCCCTCCAAAAATAAAAATAAAAATACATTTAAAGTAAGTAGTAGCTATTTTTTTGAGACAGTATCTTGCTGTGTAACCCAGGCTGGCTTTGAACTCACGTTATCACCCTGCCTTTGATACAGACATGCATCATTGCACCTTACAGAAGTAATTTTATGAGGTGAAATATGCATTAAAAAGAAGTCAAAAATTATATTATGGCAATACAACCACCAAGAATGGTGAGATCCCCGTTTTCACATATAATAAAAAAAATTCAAATCCCCAATTTTAGAAGAGCTATTTTGCTATAAACCTACCTTTGGGTCATTTTCATTTAAAACCTTTGTTTTTAATTAACAAATTACATTTTTCAAAAAAAACATATTCCTGAGACAATATTGCGGGCATACAAGAGACATTCAGTGAAGAATCACATATAACCTATTCCTGAGTTACCAAAAATACCTCGTTTTTTATGGGTGCAGTGGCACACGCCTGTAATCCCAGCATACAGACAGAGGCAGGTGGATCTCTGTGAGGTTCATCCTAGCGTGGTTTACAAATGGAGTCCAGGACAGCCAAGGAAGCCTACAGAGAAATCCTGTCTTGGAGGGAAAAAAATGAAAACAACAGTAACAACAACAAACCTCATTTTCTCTCCCGTTCTTTAATAAGCCCGCCAAGTCCCTCTGCCACACAAATGCCCTACGTCACTGTCTCTCTATTTTCCCCATCTCCACTGACACTCTACGCTGGTATGTTTGGACTGTTTCAAGCTAGTAATATTTCTGTTTTTAGTTTGATGTTCTGCTTTAGTTGCAAGTGTTTGTTTTCCTTTTTTTATACTTCTTCTAATTCAAAAAGTTTATACTATAAACGAGCATTATTTAATAACAATGAAAACCTGAAGATTGATATACCTAAGCATATCATAATATATTTGACATGTTATATAAATAGGTTTGGCACTGGCTTAAACAGTTTCATGGCATAGTCTTTATCAAGATTTCGATAAGCCCCTATTCCCAAACGCTGCTCTCAATTTTCAGGCACGGCTGGCTCTACTGGCATTTGGTACTCCCTCATGAAAAGCTGTCTTCTTGTGACTTCCTACATGCGCAGTACCTCTGGCTTCCCTCTTACCTCCCCAGCTGCCCCATCTTAGCCCTCCTTACTGCTTCTCCCTCCCTCTCTCTACACTGCATGGAGGCTCAGGGCGTCATCCTATAGAGCTCAAGATCCTTTGGGACAAGTCTCATGGCTTTAAAATCTGATACCCTGTAAATGAACTGGGAATCCCCAAATTCCCAGTGATATATCTAATTGTTTTCCTGCACTCAGCTTAGATGTCTTAGGCTTTGCCAAGCTACCACATGTGAAGATGTGTAGGAACCAGGCCCGACTGGGCTGCCTGCCTGTCTTGCTGTTTCATGTCCTGTTTCTAGCAGCTTCCATGTCTGTGTTTATCTTGGTTAGCTAGTCATGTTTGCTGCTCTGAGAACGCGCCCCTCCCTTCCTTAAGACTTTTCCTCCTGTGTCCGGTTACCTCTTGAGGGATTTCACCTGGGAGGAGGATTCCTGTTTGGCTGCCTATAAGAAGGCTCTTTGGAACTCTGGAGTGGAATAATAAACCGCTGCCGCGGCTGAGGCTGCTGCTCTCTTAGCACGAAGGACCCGCGTTAGTGTGTGTGTGTGTGTGTGTATGTGTGTGTGTGTGTGTGTGTGTGTGTGTGTTAAATCCGCAGTCCCTCACCCTCAACTCGGTACTGCGGTGGCGGCGTGGGTGCCACAAAGATGAGCTCTCATCTTCCTTTCACACCTGTTCATTGTGAACCGGTTGGTATCTCCTTTAATGTATTAAAAGTCCCAGCAATAGGAAGGAAAAGCAGAACACCACCGCAGACCTCACAGACACAGAAAAAAATCAGGAGATTTTGTGGAGAACCCACGGCATTACATTTGAAAACTTAGAGGCACTTCGAGGCAAACTTAATGTATCTATGATCATGTTTGAATCCTCCATAGGAAGCTGCTGCTGGGCTTAGCATCACCAGCAACACCACAAACCGCACGCACACAAGTCAGAAAAAGAGAGAGAGAGGAAGCAGCTCATCTCGCTTTCCAAGGTCGTTTTAAGGCAAACTCACAAGGGCATTATGAGAAAATCCTCGGCTACCCTCTCTCATGAGGTTGGAGCTGGAAGGCAAAATCCCTAAATGAAGTACGCTACAAATGCAGCGCCACTCCAGAGATCACTCCAAGCGCATAGGGTTATTTTAGCACCTGTGTGATTCTCCACAGCATCCGAATAAAGGAAAAGAAAGGCAGGAGATACTGGATGTCTGTGTGAAAACGCTGGCATTGCTATAAAGACCCGGATGGCAACACTTTGCCTATTGATGAAGTGCTGAACACATCACTAAGATTCGGGCAAGGAACAATGTTTCTATCCCCGCTGTTCTTTCCCTTTTATCCTGCATGTTACTTGAACTGTGGTAGGAAAGAAAAATAGGGATTGGAAAGGGAGAAAATTACTTTACCACTATTTGAAGAACATAGCACATGTCAGGACTGTGTACTTTTGAAAGCACAAAAATAAATTTTCAACTATAAAACCTAACAAATTCATTTCTCAAGCTGGGGGTATCCAAAGCCATAATTTTATTTTTAATTTTGGTTTTGTACTCAGACACAATAAGCAAAAAACAAACATTAAAATGATGCAATTACAGAGCCAGGCGTGGTGGCACATGCCTGTAATCCCAGCACTCAGAGAGGCAGAGGCAGGCAGTTCTCTGTGAGTTCTAGGCCAGCCTGGTCTACAAAGTGAGTCCAGGACAGCCAAGGCTACACAGAGAAACCCTATCTTGAACCAACAAAACAAAACAACCTAAAATGAAGCTATTACAATGGCACATGCATCAAATATATAGAAAACTGAAGGAAACATGGAATAAAATATTAGGAAAAAAGAAAAGTAAATAAAAGAAAAAAAGAAAGAAAGAAAGAAAAAGAAAAAATATTAGGAAATTTTTCAAAAGAACTGTTAGTGGGAGCCGGGCATGGTGGCACACGCCTTTAATCCTAGCACTCGGGAGGCAGAGGCAAACAGATCTCTGTGTGTTCGGGGCCAGCCTGGTCTACAAAGCAAGTCCAGGACAGCCAAGGCTACACAGAGAGACCTTGTCTCAGAAAACAAGCAAACAAAAACAAAGAGGAAGAAGAACTGTTAATGGAAAAATACACAATAATTCTTTACCAATATACCTAACACCCAAAATAATTCAAGTATCTCCAAGTTACCACCGTAGATCCAGTGCAATCACAATGAAGATCAAAGCAAGTGTGATCACAGAAATCGACAAGAAGGTTCTCAAATTCATACAAAAATCCTAAGGAGAAAGTTCAGCTAAGGTAAATGTGAAAAGGCTTAAGACCTCACATTGCCAGATATCAAGACTTATCCGGAATTATATTAGTTAAGCCGACATAAAGTCGGTACAAGAAAGACAGAGCTACTGAGACAAGAATCCAGGATCAGGAGCATACAAGCCATCTGTGTGTCACAAGGTGATAGGGAATGAAGGATTTTTAAAAAATAATGTCAAGAGGATGGTTTTGGCATCTTTGCATTTAAAAAATTGAATCATAGCATAAAATGAATTGTTTTAATTGTTGTCTCAGAGGATTTCCGCCTCTGTCTGCTGACCTAGGCCTAGTCCTGGAAGCTTCTAGCTTCCATGAAATCTAACCTAGGCCTAGAATGTTCTCAGTCTCTGAGACTTATTGCTTAATAATCTTACCCCTTCTGGTTCTTTCTGAGCTCTGCCTGGCTGATTCAATCCAGCTGTTCTGGCTCAAACTCCTCTCCCAGCTGACTTATTCAATCTGGCTTTTCTCTCAGCCTCTGAGTTGCTCTAGTTGGCCTGAAACTAACTCCAGCAATCTGCTCTAATCTCTTGGCTCCTTCTCATTCACTGGCTTATTCAGTCTTCATCTGAGAGCTCTCTCTGCAACCTGTCTCACTATTGCTGTCCCAGTAAAACTGCCAGCCCCTTCTCTCTTAAGTAGCTTCCCTTTCCTCTCTCTTATCCTGAGAGTTGGGTGTATCCTATTCCATCAAATCTTTCTCTGACTGGTCACATTTTCTGCCACTTATTTATATCACTTTTCAAACATGAGCCCTTCCTTCTACAAACTATCTTTACCATCATTGTTTGGGATTAAAGGCTTGTAGTACCATGCCTGGACGTAAGCTTTTCTTTACCTGAAACTTGCTCTATACCAGGACGGCCTTGAACTCAGATCTGCTTTCCTCTGTCTCCTGGATTAAAGACGTGTTTGTATACCAGCTAGATCACACAGACCTAGAAGGTCTTTTGATGTTATCTGTAGCCAAAACAGTCATGTTCTGAATTAAAAATCCTCTACATCATGGTGTCTATCTTACAAAACATCCCAAATTTTATTACAGATGAAGTCTAAATTTGAATGTGAAAGGTAAACTATGAATTTCAGAACAAAGTCTTCATCAACTGAGGTTAAGCAATAGTAATGTAAACAAGACCAAAAAAGTTAGCCTAAAATGAAAGAATAATGTTATGGTTTTATGCTTTAAAACTTTAAATATCTATTCGCCCTAAGGCACTACAAAGAGACTAACAGAAATGACAAGGTGCTGAAGATAACTCTAGCAAAAAAAAAAAAATTTCAGCTAAACCCTGAATATATAACATTATCTCTAGATATATCTACTCTTTAAAGACACACACACACACACACACACACACACACACACACACACACAAACTGTAAAAGATCCATGCTGCCAAAATCATGAAAAACTCAACATCATTAATCATCAGAAAAATAAAACTAAATTACAAGAGACTAGAACTATATATTTACCAGAATTCATAAAATTAAAAACAAAGGTGTGAGAATTCTAACAGGGGTATAGACTAAACACTGAGAGGAATGTAAGCTGATGCAACCACCTTGAAAATGGTAGTCTTTACCAAGGTTCGCAACAAATATTACTTTTGCGACATACATCTCATGGAAATTAAACACATATTTATCAAAATATACTTGAGAATGTGTCTATTATACAATGGTGATATCATATTTTGATGGATTTATTAGTTCTTTGCGAATGTCGTACACTGTATTTTTAAAATCATATTCATCTTAATTCCCCAACTCCTCCAAGGTTCTCCCTGACCTTTCTACCCACTCAATTTCATTCCCTCTGTCTCTCTCTAAAATATGGGTTCTCTGCCTTCCTAATACTTCAGTCCTTTGATACAGTTCCTCATGTCATGGTGACTCCCATCCATAAAGTCATTTCACTGTTACTTCACAACTGTAATGTTGCTACTGTTATGAACTGCAGTGTAAATATCCGATAGGCAGACTATCTGATATGAGACCTCCAATAGGGTCACAACCCACAGGCTATGAACCACGGCTCCAAAACCGTGCTGAGTTCAGTTTGTGTGGATCTACTACTCCTTGGCATGAGGTGTGCCTTGTTGTGCGGCTGGTCACCAGACATCACATCAATTGAAGAAAACCGGTTCTCCCTCTGCCAACAGCAATCAAATGCTCCTTGGGCAGTTGGGGGATTTCTCAAAATGAACAACTTTTTATTGTTTTTAAATATATTTTATTGATTTATTCATATTACATCTCAATTGTTATCCCATCCCTTGTATCCTCCCATTCCTCCCTCCCTCCCATTTTCCCCTTACTCCCCTCCCCCTGTATATGCTCATAGGGTATCAAGTCTCTTCTTGGTAACCTGCTATCCTTCCTCTGAGTGCCACCAGCCCCCCCCCATCCAGGGGACATGGTCAAATATGGGGCACCAGAGTTCATGTGAAAGTCAGTCCCCACTCTCCGCTCAACTGTGGAGAATGTCCTGTCCATTGGCTAGAAAAATGAACAATTTTAAACTAAGTCAAAGGCTAGTGAGATGGCTCAATTTGTAGAGTGCTTACTGTGCAAACACAAGAATCTGAATGTAATCCCTAGAACTTGAGTTCTGGTTTTGTTTTGTTTTGTTTTGTTTTGTTTTGTTTTGTTTTGTTTTAAGGCCAGGTATGATGGCGTGTGTTTTTAACTTCAGTTCTGGGGAAGAAAAGACAGACCCCTGGGTGTTGTTACTCAGCCAGCTTAGCAAAATTGGTGAGTTCTATCTTAGTGAGAAACTCTGTCTCAAAAGACAACATGGGTGGCATTCTGAGGAATGACAACAGACTAGCCTACACACACACACACACACGCACACACTCATGTGTGTATGTGCATATACACATGGAATGTTGTACTATACAGCAATGACATAAACAAAGAATAATGTTTATTATGAAAGAAATGTAATGTCTAGAGTAGGACAGGGACCGCCTGAGCACACTTGGGGTTCTACTTTTTCTGTTGAGAAGCCAAATAATTCTGTTCACAGATTCTGTGGAAAAAAAATCTTTGAGATGTTGTAGTGCACTGAGTGTTTATATTCCCCTAAAATGATCTGCTAAAATGTAACCCTCGTGTGATGGCGTATAGAAGGGCAGGGGGTCCTTGGGAGGTGATTAGTCATGAGTGTAGAGCCTCAGTGAACTGGCTCAGTGGTCTTATAAAAAGAGTTCCAGACAACTACCCTTGCCCACCCCACCCCATCCCCACAGTTACAGTGAAAAATCTGGAAATTGAGCCTTCACCAGATGTTTGCTTCGCCAGTAACAAAATCTTGGATTGCCTATTCATGGTGATTAATATTACCAGCACAATATGGTCCACAGTTACTTAAGAGACAAATCTGTGTGTACTTCTGTGACGGACTTTCCAAGTTAGGCTGACTTAGGGGGCAGGGGCGGGGCACCCTAACCCCCTGGCAGTGTTAGTCCACATCTCTCTCTGCTTTCTGACTGTTGATGCAACGTGACCATCTGCCTCATGGTCTTGCTGCCAAGATGCCCCTTCCATGATGGAGTGTACATCCAAACCGAGAGCCTCCCTTCTTTTTTTTTTTTTAACATATACATTTATATTATTACACATATATACAATAAACTACCTACAGCAAGAAGAACCATGAAACAATCAGGAATTATATAAATGTTACATTCATAGTGTTTTGGCTATTTGTATTTGGCAGCTTTGAAGAAAACATCTTTTCTATCTTGGTGCATCTAAAATTCTGAATGTAAGTCAGTATCTGTCATATCTCATCATTATCAACTTAAAACATCTATCTAGACCTAAAAACATCTTAACCCCTGAACAACTAAGCTTAACTATAAAACTAAACTACCTGGTGGTCACTCTGCAAAGACAGGGTAAGCAAGTCCTCAATAGTTCCTGCCTCACATATATGTCTGTCAGATGTATTGGGCCAGAAGGCTGAAGATGATGCTCCAATGTTATAGAGAGTTTAAGGTGACTGTTCAGGCAGCAAACTGTCTCTGTCATCTTCTCACTTGGGAAGCCGCTATCCTGCACTTCTTGTCTACTCAGGTAATTAATTTTATTCCTTCTCATGTCTCTGATGGGGTTGAGGAGCCTCCCCCTTCCTGAAACTGCTTTTATCATCTGTTTTGTCACAATAGCAAGAAAAGTACCAAATAGACAATATACCATCCTACAGAACTGTGGGAAATAAATATCTGTTAATATTTTGTTAGAATAACCAGATCAGACTCTTACTTTTGTTAAATCTCAACAAACATTGTAATTTTTGTTAAGTTCATGAGATGCTTTCCCATCTCTGTTTCTCTACTTCATATGGTTTAATTTCATATATACTATGGGACTCTATAATATTTCAACACAGAACAAAATTCTCTTTTCCAGAGCTGTCCTGATGGTTTTTAACTATAAGCGGATCATTTATGATCTGAAAACTTCTCTGTCCTTCCTCCTGAGACAAATCCCTTAGTTATCTGTAACAGTGGTTTTCATTTGATTAGAAAAGATGATGCTGATGCTTGACCTGACCATGAGCAAGTGTCTCAGTTACACAAGCAGGAAAGTGAGGTTACAGTTTCTGCCTCAGAAAGGAGCTAAAATGACTAAGTGATATGTAACTATTCATTAAACCAATATGTAAATAAAACTGCTGAGCTCTGCTGTGAATATTTTACATATGTAATGAGATGTAAGAGTTCACAGAAAAAAAATGTAAAGGCTTTTACTTTCTTTGCTTTATTGCATCGTCTCCCCCAATATCACCCTGGACATACATGATCTCATTTATTTATATCATGACTCTGACACTGTGTGTCATAGAGTTATTGAATTTAAAATGGTTTCCTTTCAAGCACAGCCTCCTCTGCTGCATCATTTGAGCAAATATCATGAGCTGTGTCAGCATACCCTTCCAAGGTTCCTGTCTGAGTAATGAATGAGTCAGCCCAGTTTCTGTGTTCATTTCTCCAAGATCATAGAGCTTGGGAGGCAAAAGCTATTGTCTGAATCCTGGGAGTGTGCTACTTTGTTAAGTCTCTGGCAGTTTGCCTCTCACTGAGAGCTATTAGACCACACCGACCTTATCTGTGAGATACCACTTCCCAGGTCCCTCAAAATACTAGAGGAAAAAAAAAAAGACAAGTAACAAAGTATACAACAAGGAATCCAAACCTAAATATATGTTGGGGTTTGAATAAAAACAGGCTCCATATGTTCATATATTTGAATATTTGGCTGCTAACAGGTGGAACTGTTTTAGGAAGGATTAGGAAGTGTGACCTCATTGGAGGAAGGAGGCGGGTCATTGAGGGAGGGTTTTGAGGCTTTAAAAGCCCACAGCAGACCTTTTCACTTCCTACCTCCAATTATAGAGCAGATGTAAGCTCTCAGGTACTGCTCCAGTGACATGCCTGCCTGCCTGCTGCCATGTGCCTTTACCATGGTAATCATGGGCTCACCCTCTGAAACTGTAAGCGTCCAAATTAAATCTTTAAGTTGACTTAATCAAGGTGTCTCTTCACAGCAATAGAAAAGCAACCAAAATGATATATATTGCTGATATATATCATATATAGTTGATATAAATATATAAACGCACACTTAGTTAATAATGATGTGAGAATATACTGGTACAGGAGTTACATATGAAATAATGTACATATTGTTTTCCCAAAACTGTGGGCTTTTACTTTATGGATCCAAAACAAAGTTATTTTAACTCTCTCCGGTGTCTAGACAGTATTCCATGACTGTCCATGGTTGTTTTCCCTTGTGTCTTCTTCATTTTGCCTACATATGTCTATTTTGTGTGGTTGCATAATCATTCTGTTTTGAGCCTAATATCTTTTATTTCCTGGTTTAATTGCCAAGGACAGTCATTCTAAGGCTTTTAAATTCAGTACCTCTCTCGGCCTAATGCTGAGAAGAGTCATTCTGTCATTCTCACAGAGTCCTTAGGAGACAATGTTCATGAAAATGTCATAATGTGTTTCCAGGGATATTTCTAATTCAAAATCGAGCAGGAGAAAAATAGTGTTTGATATTTTGACTTCTTATCTCATTGACTTCCTATATACTTATTCTATCACACTATAGTATGGGTCATTTGTATTATCTTAATTGGCATTTATGTGACAACCAAACACCCCTAGAAACCTTTGGAACATTTTGCCTTGATGTGGTTCAACCATCTGTACTGTCCTGATGGCAGAACTATGGCCTTCTCTTTAAGGATTTTTTCTAGAACTGAAAAGGTCTCCTCTATGAGTTTCCATTGTTCAACTGTTCCTACTGATGTTGTATGTTGGTCACTCATGCTGAACTCAATCTCTGGGGGTAGTGTAGCTTCTGTGATAACATCAAATTTGATGTTTGGGGTTGAAGATCTGGCTCAAGACCTGAATATGATTGAAGTCCATAGGCCCTGTGACTCAGAATGTGATTGCATGCAATAGATCCTTTAGAGAGAATTAACCTAAAATGAAGTCATAGGGGTCACCCCTAATTCAATAGGGGTCCTCATGACAAAAAGATTAGGATACAGATAAGCACAAAGGAGGACATCTGGGAAAAAAATTTTAAGCCACTTACCAACCAAAAGCAAGATGAAACCAGCTCAGCCAACAACTTGATATCAGGCATCCAGCCTTCAGAGCTGTGAAGGAACATGCTGCTGTTGATTAAGCCATTTGATCTGTATTTTTTTTTTATGAAAACACAATAAACCAACAAGGTCACTCTGGCTAAGTCTTTAGTGTCCCATGTTCCTTCGACTGCCTTATCTTCTCCACTGTCATTGATGGATGTCCACATTGTGTAACCTGTTTCCAAGTCTCTCCCCATCTTCTTTCCTAATGACCGTTTTCCCCAAGGAGCTCAGTAATATAATCCCATAATACACTACTGGCATCCTATAGGCCATTCTTTAGGCTCCATGGAATCTTGAAGCCACAGAGAGAGAAGCCAGACTCCAGGAAGGTTCATAAGCATCTTCACAGTCTTTACGGCTAGCTTTCTTCATGGCTCTTGAGACTTCATACCCTAAGGGACCCTATGGATTGGAGGGCAGGACCAGAAAAGCCTACCTGTCAGATATACTGGCTTTAGGATCCTTGCTAGATATGAATATATTTGGAGAAACATTTCTTGTAGGAGAAAACAAAATTTCATAGAATTTCATTTTTGTTTTGTGTGCGTATGTTCATGAAAGTCTTCAGGCAAGAAAGATTAAAAAATAAAACACAGTGGAATCCAATGTTATTTGAAGAAAACCACTGTGTGAAAAGAAAAAAAAAACACATTGCTGGTTTGATTTACACAATTTAAACATCTTGTAAGCCATTGTTGGATATAGCTCATATCTTCCAATAACAGCGGGACACTATTACTCAAAGAAACCGTATTTTAAAATAATACCGAACACTCTTCATAGCATTAAAGCACATTCTACATCTTTTGGTGAAAACTCTGAACATTCACTGCATTTATCTTAATGCAGTCTCAGTTTGACCTCTTAACTCTGCAGAGGTACACCCAGAGCAGGGGGATTTCACACCTACTTTCCTAGGAGTCTATCTCCTGAGGATGCAAAATCAATGGCAGTTATTTTTTTTCCTCCCAATCCACCCTCCCTCCCTCATCTCCCCTCCCCCACTTTGCCTGGTCCTCTGGAAGGGGCAGCCCTCCTCCCCTAACGTCTGACCTCAGCCTATCAAGTCTCATCTGGACTCCTCCTATTATCCTCTTCCTCTGTGGCCTGCTAAGGCTACCCACTAGGAGGAAGTAGTCAATGTGTGGGGGCCAGAGTCCATGTCAGAAGTGAACTCTACTCCCCATATTAGGGGACCCACAAGGAGTCTGTGCTGCCACTCAACTACATCTAAGCAGAGGGTCTAGGGTCCTCACCATGCATGGTCCTCGGATGTTGCATCAGAGGAAAAGCTATTCTCTGAGGCTGACTTCCTCATCTCAAGCTTTATGAGTTAATTCTATGCCAGCATAAAGCTTGCTTTCTTCTTCTTACCTGGCAGCATCATTCTGACAGTTTGTTAAGGAAAGCAGGGAGTTCAACCCCAATACAAAGAAAAGATAAGCACAGGCCACCAGCTCTTTCCCATTGACAAACACAAACTGGTCCTTATAACTCAGTGCTGCCAAAGAGACCAGCTAGTCCACCCATGAACTAAGCTCCCATCCCAGGAACGCAAATGAATGCCACAGGAAGACACCAAGACACACCACGAGAGCTACACCCCCTAAGCTATACCACATATAAAAATCCAGTTGATAGAGTTCGCAGACCTAGACACAAGAATGAAAATAGCAAACATTTAAAAAACAAACATCATATTGTTTATCTTCCATAATATGGGGGGGAGGTAAAAATTCATAATTTAAAATATAATCCAGAAAGGTTAAAAATGCTAAATTAATATTGCCTCAAAATAAAAGATATATTCATCAGTGGGTGGCTTAAGAAAATGAATAGGAAAACCCACTGAGTTCCTAGAAACCTTATGAGATACATGTATTTAACCAAGGACAAATAATACAATATAAAAACTTACATAATATGAATGGCTAAGGAAAGCATTGCAAAGTCCAAGCTTGCTTGGGGAGTGCAGATTGACCCCTTGGAAGATAACACTGCACACTCCCTCGATTGCTATGTGGAAAATGACTAGCAATGCCAAGTGCTGCTGGAAGTGTAGAGTGGCCAGAGCCCGTCAGCGCCACTGAGAGCTGCGCAAAACTGTACAGAGGAAAAGAGGCTTCAGAGAAATAAAGTTTATGCACATAAGTATGCATGCTACCCATGGTGGCCTGATATGGCCAATGAACTGCTCCCGACCAGGCAGGGACATGAAACAAAGATCTAGAGCCATCAAAACAAACGAGAAGGGGTTGGGGGAGGGGAAAGGAGAGGGGAGGAGGAGAGGAGGAGACCAGCCGAAAATGCTATGTGTACCTGCGCACTGAATGGGTGAGATCAAGAAACAGGCGGGCAAAGCCGCAGATGGACCCATCATGGAAGCAGGTGATCCTAGCAGACGGAGGGGCTTTGAAGAGCAAACTTCTGACTCACAGAGGAGGACGCCCGGTTCTCACTTTCAGAAACTAGTTGGCTCCTTTGTCGTGAGAGTCCCTGAGACAAGCCTTAAGCTATCATCCCCATAGTCAAAGTCCCATCTGAAAACTGAAAGAACATCAGGTTAATCCGTGAAAGGAATGGAGTAACTGTGTGCATTAACACAGATATTGCTTCTTGGTTTTGTTTTGTTTTGTTTTTTAATCCCTGTGCTAAAGCTTGGGCATGAACTTGTCCTGGGCATTGGGCTAAATCCAAGCACGTCTCTGCTTTGGAGAACAGGAATGCTGTGAACCTGAGAATGGTTTAGCCAATTACACAGTATTACCCAGGACACACTGCTCCTGTCTGATTGCTTTTCAATCGGACCTTACATCTTTAGCCAGATGGGCATGCTTATATATTAGCTTTGGAATACAACATCAAAGAAATATTTTCTGTGGTTTGTTTTTTGGTTGGTTGGTTGGTTTTTTTGTTTTTTTAATACAGGGTTTTTCTGTGTAACCTTGGCTGTCCTGGACTCACTTTCTACACTAAGCTGGCCTCAAACTTATAGAGGTCCACCTGCCTCTACCTCCCCAAGGGCTGGGATTGATGACATGCACCACCATACCTGGCTTCTACTGTGTTTTTATAATACAAATAATATTAGTCCAAACTATGGGACCTTCCCATTAAATGGCAAAAATTCACATGTCGAACTGCATTAAACTGAAAAAAAAAAAAGTATGTCACAGCAAATTTAGTTACTGACCCTAACTTCTGTTATGTAATTCTCAGTCTCTAGCCTAAAAGACTGAGCGTTGCTATGGGTGTGAGTATGTGGATTGTACTAGGCAGAGAAACAAAGTGGGGATGAGAGAGAGCGCCAGGCAGTGAAGTTGATGGTCAGGAAATATTCTCAAGCATTTTGGGACTGACTCAGCAATCAAGTTGTCTGGGTTCAAAATCAAGAAATCAGATAAAAGCATTCTGCAGTCTCTCTAAATTTCTGTATCCCTGAATCTCAATATCCTCAGATATATAAATGGTAATATCGTTGAATTTTTTTCATCTTACTGTTTTTAAGACAAAGGTGAATATACAGTATAGTTGGCAGAATTATACATCTCTGCTATATATTTCCATACTGGCTAACATATAAATAAGAGTGGAAAGGCAAAGTCAATAGAATCAGATGCCTCAACATGCATTTGAAAAGCATCAAGGTCATAGCTTAACAAGTGCTCTCGGGGTGCCTGTCAGGCCGAAAGCACAGCACACAGGACACTGAAATATGGAGAAAAGTCTACATGGAACCTGAGACAAATATCAGATGGGAAAAAAAAGAGACTGAACGCTAAATGCTGTTTAGATATTCAAACCTGCAATGTCTGCTCAGGGCTTTGTGAACTAAGAACAATATTCATAACATATTGTATGTAATATGACCTTAAGTGATAAAAAGAATAATTTTTATTTTACTGGGTAGAGTAAATATATATTTTATAACCAATAAAGTAAAAGATAATATGTAAATATAAATTTGTGTGTGTGTCATGCAATAGCTATGCTTTCAAAGGTACTACTCACTATACTTTTGGGGGTAATACTGTTTAAGCTAGGGCAGCATAAATAAATTAAGTTCAATTCCAATGGTAATAACCATTAGCCACGGAGACCAAAAGTCATGGGGAGGTCACGAAAGTGAATAAAGGTGAGAAAATGTAAAGGGAGAAGCCTGAGATATTTTGCCTGCCATACTTGTGAGTTCATGGTCCTTCTAAGATGCTACAGTTCTTAGTCTTAGATCAGAGACACACTGCTTAACTCTTTTAAAGTTCAGATGCCCAATCCGGCCTTTTTTTGTTTGATTGGTTGGTTGTTGTTTGGTTGTTGGTTGCTTGGCTGGTTTTGGTTTTTGAGACAGAGTTTCTCCATGTAGGCTGTTCTGTAACTTGCTCTGTAGAACAGGCTAGCCTCAAACTCACAGAAACTTGCCTGCCTCTGCCTTCCAAGTGCTGGGATAAAGTTGTGCACCACCACCACCACCACCATCCCAGCTCAGGCTTTGTAATTATATTCATTTGGATAAGTTATTCAACTTTCCTAATGTCCTTTATTTTTCCTTCTTTAAACTACAAAGAATGGTCACCTTTTTGCCTCAGTTGATTTGAGGAGAAAACGAGATAAAATATGAAGGAGTTTTCTTTCATATGGAAAGTGCTCTATAAAAATCAACTAATATAGATAGGATTTTTTTGGATGAAAGTGTGTGAGAATATCAAAGCAAAGACAAAAAGGAATTTTAGGTCAAAGCTTTTTTTTTAATGCAACATGTATGTTGTTCCCTGTATTGCTGTATAAAATATCATTCTGTTTTCTTTTCTGTTATCACTTATTAGTGTAAAATACTATACACCTAAGCATTATTTTGTGTTGTGTGTAAGCAAAATCCACTATATTTAAGGAAGAGTCTGAACTCAAAATTTTTTTTCCACCTAGTTTAATAGAATATAATATTACACCACCAGGGGTCAGTATTTCTTTTTTAAACTCCTCTGACCTAAATGCTCAACATGCTGGGGTAATGCAACTCAACATCCTTTCACAGATCAAGATTTCAACGACTTAGCATCTATGTCAAAGACTATCGCACAACCACTAGGGTGGGGGGGGGCGGCGATCATGGCACTAAATCTGTGAAAATACTCAAAGGTATTTCCCCAAACAAGGTCAGGGTAACACAGCTGCAGGGATGGAAGGTTGCCAACCAGAACAGAAAAAACAAAAAAACAAAAAAACAAAAAAAAACATGGTTCTGGCTTAGGCTACCGAAGTTGGCATGGTGTCAGAAGCAGGTCAGAGAACACGTTGTTGTTGTAAAAACAGCATCAATTAGTAGGTGTGAGAGAAACAAAACTAAGTGTGACTTCACTACCCTAGTAGGGTCCATTTGGGAAATGTCAAGTAAAGAAAATGATTGTTTCCCTGGAAACAGACAGCAGGAATTCTTCCAAAGTGTTGCCCGCTCTGTGCTTACAGTACTGACTTATAGGAACCTCAGTTTAAAAGAACAGCTGCAACAGACATATAGTCCTCTCTATGATGGCTGTAATGGCTTCTCATTCAAGGGCCAAGTCATAGGTCAGTGAGAATACCTGCTCTAACAGGCTGAAAAAGTAAATACATATAACACAGCAGTACGAGCCAAGACTATCAACAACAGAGATGAGACTAAGGACAAGTCAGGAGACAAAGTAGACTAAATGCCCTCAGGGAATTGGGGTGTCACTAACAGTCTCGGTGTTTCTCTCTTTGCCATGCTATCTTAGGAGCCAGGTTGTGGCCCAGAAATGCAATTAGATAAACAATCAAGGGCTGAGATGGAACCAGGGTTATCCTCAGAAAGGGTTAAGTCCAGAGCACGTGCATTCACTGCATTGTCTACTGCTCCCTGCAGGGCTAGCTCAGGGCTGTAACTCAAGAAACATGGATTCCAATTCTTCACAGCTATTGCCCAAGTGAAGGGCTGGGGACACTGCATGGTTTGGGGGCGTGCTGTCTCAGGGCCCTCTATACTCCAACCCACCAAGCTCCTTTCACTTACAAAGGAAAGGATCTTGACCAAAAACTATGCATGACTATGTCATTTTATAATCTAGGACAACATGGTGAAAGCCCTTATCAGTTTGATGCAAAGTCTATTTTTAGATCCCTTCCTTCAGTGACTGCTTGTTTCTTAAAGACATACAGTAAACCATCAGTTGTTTAAATCGTGTGTGTGTGTGTGTGTGTGTGTGTGTGTGTTGTTTTGGTTGATTGAGACAGGGTCTCATATGCAGCCATGGCCTTCCTGGAACTCAGTGTGGACCATGTTGGCCTCAGACTCACAAAGATCTGGGATTAAACTCACAGGGTCCTAGGATCAAGTGTGTGCCACCGCTCCCAGCTTCTTTACTTTATAGCTATCACCTATCTGCAAACAGATGGGAATGGCTACACGTGGTCCTTCAGGGGCCCCAGATTAAACCTGAAGGGAAGGTATTAAAAGGGTAGCAGCTCGGGTGGTTCTGGGCAATAAATGTGAATCCCACTGACCATACATCACAATGACCTTTGCTGGCCCAGTCTTTCAGATGGTACTTAAAACATGGCGGCCTTGAGAAACCCTAAGTAGAAATCACATGGTGCATTAACACTCCAACTATGATGCCTTGACTTCCTGTTAAAACTACCTAAAATTAATACCAAGTTCTGAGATATGAGGCGGTTGTAGCACCATTTCAAGAGAACTCTAGATGGTCTACTTAGAATATCAATTCAGGGTTAACTTATACTGCTCCTTATTTGTCCTGAGTATTAAAACTATTTTTTCCAAGCATAATTTCAGTCTAGAAGTGTCTACAAATTGAAGGAGATACTGCCTTCGTGTAATGTTTTTTTCAATTATATCTCAAGTCCTTTCACGATTTAAAATTATGAAGTCAACTTATTTGTCCTATATTTCTGTCTGGTCAAAGATGTTGCCAGAGCACGGCATTACCTTCAAACATAAATAAAATAATAATTTAGGCCACTGCTAAGTCTCAAATCTGCTACAAACTATCAGAGATGAAATAAACCTTTATGGTTTAAAACTGCCTCCAAGGAACAGTTTTCTAATGAAAAATTTAAAATCTTTAGTATTTAATACTCTTTATTTATGAAGCAGCAATATCGTTCCAGCTGACTTTACAGTTCTGGTTCATGAAATAACTGTGGCCTTTTACTCCCATAATATAGCTGTTTTGTGAAAACTATAAATACTGGGGAGCAAACTTCACTAAAGCTGTATAGCTTTCCTTCCCCATCTTCTTAATTCAGTTCTTGTTATCAGATGCACATACCAGTCGGGAGCACCCAACAAACATCCTATATGATCCTACATTCTAAGGTCTAAGGGTGTTCTTTTAGAAGCTCAGCAATAATGATGGAAAAAAATTCTACAACTAAGCTTATATTGTGTTTCCTACTGATGCAGAGAAATAGGCATGGTATTTATGACCCAAAGGCTGGAAGAATTTTATTTGGTAACTACTTAAGTCTTTTTACAATCCTACACATACCCAAGGATATTCAACATAATTCTAACTATCGTAAAGATTTACACATACATTGCTGTCTTCATTTTTAACCGCAACATGGGACTAAAATAATGAGCAAAACATTCACTGAACTCTCTTCTGAAATCCACACTAGACTACTAGTTCTCTGAGGACCCATTAAATCAGACCAAAAGGCTCTTTCCAGCCTCATAGACTAAACTAAAAACCAGGAATGAGACAGTAATAACATAATGAGCAAATGAACTCTGCTGGTGCCAAAATTAATTGAAAAACTTCTCAGAATTGATTCTTAGCTTGATTTGATCTACATCAAAACAACAACAACGACAAAAACTCAGAAGCATATCCAGGCAAGCATAATCAACTTGAATAAACCTCAAAAGCCATTTTGGGTTTTATTTCCTTATTCTCATCTTGTAGATGGTGCTATATTTTTTCTTAAGTTGTCATCTTTGAAAGAAGAAAAGGAAACTAACATTATTATGTTCTAGCAATGTGCCCCAAACTGTGAATTACCTAATTTAATCGACATAACATGCCGGCAAGGAATGTATTATTTCCAGAGATTTCTGGTGGGGATTTCACATTGAAAATAATGATGCTGCACTGTCTATTGATGTGACTAAAAAGACTGACATGGGAGCAACAACTTTTCCATAGCATATTTTATAAACTCTTTGTGTAGAAAACAAGCCTGAACCAAGTGATTAATTCAGATTTTCAATGCCATAGGATTAACCATGCAACAAATATGTTCAGAGATACCTTGACTTGACCCAGGATAGAAGGGAACCAGGACCCTTGCCCTTAGGGGCTTATAACTTAAGGTAAGAACAGAGGATTGTTTAATATAAAATACTAACAAGTTTATATACAAATCTATCCTCAGAAGCGTCCTCTTTTATCATCTCAATTTCTTCCAAAAGGAGAACAAGCCCAGTCTTACTTTGGTGCATTTGCTAGTGTTTCCTTAAAGATTATCCACATGTACAACTTGGAGAATGGTGACAGTGACATCGTCTTAGGAACGTCAGAATAAGTTCATTTCTAGGTCCCAGTGCACCTGTTCATGTTCTTTGAATAGTGTCAGAAACTGCAATTGGAGTAATACCACTGTATGTGGCCATAACATCATCATGAAATGAAGACAAGGACAGTGAGGATGTGGACCCACTGACCTCCTGGTACAGCTGACAACAGCCATTGACAGCAGTACCATCTCCAAGAATGTGAGAACACCACCTCAGCCCCAGCATCACATCCACCCACTAAAGAATGCTCCCGGGTACTTCCTTAATCCAGAGACAGATGCCTACTCACCAGCCCTAGTTAGAGAGGGAAAAACAAACAAACAAATAAACAACAACAACAAAAACTCGATTAAAGTTTGAAAATCTAAATCCTATAGTAAATTACCATAATAGATTCCAAATTAAGAACAGTGTTGCCAGGTAGAAAAACGAGGGGCTCCACCTTGCCCTGGCTGTCTCCGGACAAACTGTCACCAGCAGAGGCTAGAAGCTCATTCTGTGACCAGCTTACCGCCTCACTCAGCAAATGGAGCTCCAGACTTCACATTACCAGTGAAGGGGTAGCAGTGAGGTCTGGCCCTGGGGCAGCTCTAGGAGCCAAAGTTCAATTTTAGGACCAAGTCTAGAAGGAACAATGGAGGTCAGTAACAAAAGCTGTAGCATCCCTGGGGAAAAGCAGCAACAACAACAACAACAACAACAACAACAAAAAACCCTCATTTGAAGCAGCCTGTGCTAAACACCCCAGGGGCATCTCACCCTGCATTTTAGGAAAGAAAACCCTTAACCTGTTAAAATGAAATTTTAAACAGCCAAAAATGTCTTGATGTTTTTTTTTTTCCTCTGAAGTTAAAATGTTTACAGCCAAGCAGCCCCACCATTCAGGAGGCAGCAGCAAGACGGTTGTGGTGAATTAGAGGTCAGCTAGGGGTGAATGATGCATTCTAGACTAGCCAGGACCTCGTAGCTAGACTCTGTAGATGTTGCTCCTATTTCCTCAGAAGATGGGATGAGATGAGAGCTGTACCCAAGCTTTATGCTTTACAAAGACATGGCTTGGGCTGAGCCCAGAACATTTCTCTCTATCCCTAGACCTGACCCTGGAAGCTTCCAGTCTCCATATGCTAACCCAGGCCTAGAATGTTTCCAGCCTCCTAGACTTACTTCTGAATAAGCTTATCCTTTCTAGTTCTTTCTGAACTCTGGCTGGCTGGCTCAACTCGACTGTTCTGGCTCAAAACTCCTCTCCAAGCCAACTGATTCAATCCAGCCTCTTTCAGCTTCTGACTGACTTGTTCTGCTTGGAAACACTGCCTCTGAACTCCATGAACGGAACTGAACTGACTGCAGGAACTGAATGGAAGTGAACAGAACTACACAACTTCAACTCCTGGAAAGAGGCTCTTCAGAAGGTCTCCTTAAAAACCTGGCTGCTGTCTTCTTGCAAATCCAGATGTGTGTTCATACCTGTGAGCACAACAAGTCAGCCTTCCATGAGCCTTTTCAACAGGTCATGAGGCATAGGAATAAAGAAAATGGAGCCCTCAAAAACAACGGTCATTACTCATTTTCCTTTCTCTCAGTTAGAGTGTGAGCTCCTCAAAGAAAGGATATAAACATCTATTGCTCATTAATATATAATATAATAATAAAATATAAAATTTTAAGTCTCTTTAGGTCAATAATATATAACCAGTGCCAAGAAAAACTAATGCCATATTTTGTTGAATGAATGAATGAGAAATAAAGAAAATATTTACCTGTAAAATAACATATTTTTAGAAATAAATAATTAAGATAACAATTTATGATCCTAAAGGTCTTTCAGGAGTGTCTTACCTATACAAAGAACACTTTCAAAAGAGCCAAGAAAATTTTCTTTAAAATGAAAACCAAGAGCAGAACTTCAAGCATGGAGAAGCTAACTCCATGCTGCAGGAATGCCACAAAACAAACGAGACCAGCTAGAGAAATCTACTTCCAGCTCAGAAGACAATAAATAAATAAGGAAGCATAGTAAGAATGTAAGAATTTACATTTGAATCATTAAACTCACAAATACCCAAGGAATAGAAATAATGTTATCTAGACTACACACAGCAGACTGACAGTAAACAACTGTCAGGAAAACTGAATTGAATGATAAATTTTCATGTTGTACAATAGCTCCTCCGTAAGTATGAAATAGTTTTGATGACTTAAGGGACACAAGAATTCAACAGGCAAGTGCAAGCTAATATGTGAGAGCCACAGAAAGCCATTTCCAGCTCTTCAGGCACACAGAGTCAGAACCATCATGTACTCCCTCTAGAAAATTAGCTCAGGAAAGCAATCCTGCTGACTGAAAAACTGATCAAATAATAAAATTACTTAGCTTGTAAACAGTTTCAACTTATGGCTAGGAGGAAACAGGTGACACAAACACTCAGGACATAATACTGACATCATAGGAACAGTGAACAGCAGGGCTCCACAAATGTGAGAACGGCTAGGTGGGCTTCCCATGCCAGCTTACAGCAGGGCTTGCTCTTAAAAGCCATCACATGGGTCACCTCAGCCTGCACCTTACAGGGACAACTCTAGTCAGCCCACAGAACTGCGAGAAATAAGCCCGTCTTCCTTTAAGCCACTCAGGATCGTGGAGACCCATTTACAATGATATGTAGCTCACAGAGCAGGGAAATCCTGTAAAGATGATGACAGTACCGTTTCCTCCCCAGCCTTGGGGTTTTTAATAACAGTGTTCTGAAGACTATCTTCAGGTGGGTGGTGGTGTCACGGGCCTTTAACCCCAGCTCTCAGGAGGCAGAAGCATGCAGATTTCTATGACTTCAAGGCTAACCTGGTCTACAAAGCGAGTTCCAGGACAGCCAGGGCTGTTTCATGGAGAAGCCCTGTCTTGAAAAAAACAAATAACTTTTGAAAGCTAAATAATGTTGGTTCTACCAAACATGGAAATATCTCAGATTGTCAAAAATCAGAAAATACTAACAGTCATGTAACGAAGCCTCATAGCCTCTTAGATAGTGTTCAGATATTGCTGTGACAAGTAACTAAGGCAGCTTACTTCTCATGTGCCCAGATAAAAATTTGATATTTTCTGTTAGTAACTACAGATCATCAACACTAACTCAGCATCATAGAAAAGCATTTAATACATACACAGTTCTATTGAGCTAGACAAGGTTCGGATGCCAACGAGTGACTGGTGTGGGGACACTGGCCCGTCCGTGCATTGCGTATTAATCATTAGGATGAAGAAGCCTTAGCCTTCTGAAAACCTACAGCATCTAGGACAGTCATGGGAGGAAAAGAAACAAGCCAGCATGAATCTCCATGTTGTCACCGATCACAGCGCATTGATGGGGTGCGTCAGGGAGGACTAATGGCCAGAGAGGTGCACAGAAAGGGCACAGCATCGCCCTGCTTAGCCTCGCCATCTCTTCTTCAGCCAGGAGAAAGACTCATCTTGTAGAATAAAGATCAAGCTACCTACATTCATAAATTAGAGTTAATGCATTTACCTCACAGATGAAGGCATGTCGTCTGCACTGCTTTGGGTTTGAGCTGACTGGGAGTAAAGAAACAGCAGGCACGTGTACAGAAAAGCTGGGACGGGGTGAGCCCTGCTCTCTGTTGGAGACTCAAGAGCAGCAGGGAAACTGAACATCTTTACTATATGCAGCTGAATGGAAACGCGGTAACAATCTGGGTAGGAGGGCTCTGGAAAGAAGCAGTGTCTGGGAGGAGGAAGCTGTGGTTGGTACTTTTTTCCACATACTAGTTTTAGCTAAAGGTCAACTGCCCATCCACAACTGAAGTGGGACCAGGGAAAGGCTTTGCCATTCCCATGGGTCTAAGGCATTAGCAGCTATTACATGGCAATATTCATGTCATGAATGCTTATTCATACAGGGATATACACACTTTCCACAAAGAAACTGATGTACACAGGGGGTAAAGTGGCCTGCTCAGCATCATAGATTGGTGCCAGGACTTTCTCCGGTGGGATTCCTTCCCTCTAACCTGTCTACACAGAAGCCACCTGAGACTCAGCCTCTCCACCCGATGCAATTTAATTTTTAGGAACTAACAGCATGTTTGAAAAGGAAGAAAAGTGGAAAGTAGAACCTCAGTCCACTGTCTCAGCATCTTGCCCTGTTGCTCTCATAGCCCTGTTGCCCTCAAGCATCTGGGAGGGAAGTATTTGCCAGCCAGCTGGTCTCTTCCAGTCCACCCAGCAAAGGCAAGCTTTTCATAACACTAACTTCACTGGCTATGTCAGCCACGCATTTACACACAGGCACTGATTTCTATGCTAATAACTTATAAGACAAGATCATCTTTTTCTGTGAAATTCAACAGTGATTTCGCTGGCATAAATTATTTTTTTTCCTCGCTCCTTATAATTTACATAACCATTAAATAGGAAAAGTTTCACTTCTCACCATGCGGCTAAGGTGTTTATCTCTAATTAATGATTAAAATGCTCTGTGGTAAGTAGCCGAGTGTGTTATGCCTGCAGTATCATTTCACCTGCAGGAATGTGACTGCCCGTTTATTAATAACATTAAACACATATGTTTCTTTATTTTGAGACACCTATTCACAGAAGATGATGCCAGCACAAAATTAAAACTTGGAGCATGTACTACTAACAAAGTAGTTGTTCAAGGTCATGGGTTTTTTTTTCAACACCATAAACAAACAAACAAAGTCCCCTTGAAGTCCTCAGACCGGTCAAAATGGGCATTGTGTCAAAATGGTTTCTTCTCCAAATACATATGTGCTTCATGTTTTAGGAATGGTTTTGTCCTCAGTGTTGTGGTGTTATTGAACCACAGAGTCATAGATGTTCCCTAGCCTGCCTTGACATTCTTGACAGAGGGCATCTATCAGTGTTCCTAATCAATGGCACACCATAATTCATCTGGGAAAATTCCTATTGTTCCCCATGAAGAACTGTCCTCTATATGACACATGTCCTCTACGGCTTCTATATGACACATGTCCTCTATGGCTTCTATATGACACATGTCCTCTACGGCTTCTATATGACACATGTCCTCTACGGCTTCTATATGACACATGTCCTCTATGGCTTTTATATGACACATGTCCTCTATGGCATCTATGTGACACATGTCCTCTACAGCTTCTATATGACACATGTCCTCTATGGCTTCTATATGACACATGTCCTCTATGGCTTCTATATGACACATGTCCTCTATGGCTTCTATATGACACATGTCCTCTACGCCTTCTATATGACACATGTCCTCTACGGCTTCTATATGACACATGTCCTCTACGGCTTCTATATGACACATGTCCTCTATGGCTTTTATATGACACATGTCTTCTATGGCTTCTATATGACACATGTCCTCTACGGCTTCTATATGACACATGTCCTCTACGGCTTCTATATGATACATGTCCTCTATGGCTTCTATATGACACATGTCCTCTACGGCTTCTATATGACACATGTCCTCTATGGCTTTTATATGACACATGTCCTCTACAGCTTCTATATGACACATGTCCTCTACGGCTTCTATATGACACATGTCCTCTACGGCTTCTATATGACACATGTCCTCTATGGCTTCTATATGACACATGTCCTCTACAGCTTCTATATGATACATGTCCTCTACGGCTTTTATATGACACATGTCCTCTATGGCTTCTATATGACACATGTCCTCTACGGCTTCTATATGACACATGTCCTCTATGGCATCTATATGACACATGACCTCTATGGCATCTATATGACATATGTCTTCCATACATCTATATGACACATGTCCTCTATGGCTTTTATATGACACATGTCCTCTATAGCATTTCTATTCCTACTAAAAGCACTTTCATTTCACACACAGAGTCTACCCGACATGTCTGGCTTTGTCCTCCCAGCATGCTGTGGTCACTGAAGGCTATACACTGACAACTGTAGGCCTCACCTTTCCTCCTTCCTTATTCCCAGGAATTGCTGCATTCCATCATATTATGTCTTAAAAGTCATTACATCATATATGTTATCCAGGTATTTGCTTATTTCAAATAGAAATAGTAATTTCAAAATATCTTACTTCACCTTAGGGAAAAAATCTTTTGGCTCTTACACTTAACAGGAATAGTGTCCTGACTTAAAAATAAAACAAGCATATAAATAATTTTACTGACATGAGGACAAAAAGAGCATTGAGGCAGAGAAGGCATTGGAGTAGCAATAAAGAGAAGAAGGCATCAGGCATTAACTTGCTTCTGACTGGCTTAGAAATACCATACAAGAATTTATGGTTATATGTAAGTTCACATTGATGATTCACCATTTATAAAAAGAAAACAATTCTCACTAGGATTCCAAGACTATGCTGCACAAATAAGACTCTTACATGCATTTTAAAGGACTCCTGTCCTGCAAGTCTTCTGACGTCTAATTTTGTAAGGGGGCACCTGTCTGCAAAGGGTCCATCATCCACCAAGGAGATGGCCATCAGCTCCCACACTGAAGACTTCAAAACAGCCTTTTGTTCTGATTCTTGGCTCCCATCACCTCCTGCCACCGTCCTCCTCTGCCTCTCGGGCCACATATCACTTAGTCTAAATGGCAGAAATCAATCTCTTGAAAGACGGTTATTATTTCAGCCTTCACAGCTCCTTACATTATATTCCCTCGAAGAATGGGACAGGTGGGGGTTTGGGAACATTGAGTCCAAGAGTGCAATAAGCAGAGGAGACATTTAATGAAGGGTTTAATTAATTTTGTGCTATTTCCCAATAACATAATTTACATATCTCATGATATTTTCTTTATAGAGATCCTGGGCCTTCAGCCTAAGCACATTGGCAGGCTGGATAGAAAAGCTTTGATAAAATAACGGACAGTGATTCACTCCAGCAAGGAGATGTGACACTGCTCCAGTTCCAGCCCCTCACGAAAGGAACCAGCCCTTAACTCTTTATTTGAATAGAAAGTCAACTTCTGTCATCTGAATATTAATCCACGCAAATCTCCCAGATGTCATTTGAACGAACAGGAAACTGTCAGCACAGCCCAGGGTAAACAGCAAGCTGCTTGGACTTTTGTGCATGACAGAGCCCAGCTGAAACATGGCAGGTGTCTATACGCCAAACGACACAGTGAGTCAGACCACGCTCAGGAGGATGAGGCTGATGATGTAAGCCATTAAGAGAGAGGAAAGGTATGTGTTTCCTTGTAGCACAGCCCAGTCACTGGTGCACCGGAGGGGGGGAAAAAAAAGACCATCCCTAAGATTCTGGATACAGAACTATGCTAGGAAAAAAAATGGCATTGGGAGTTCTTGTCTGCTCTTGATGAAGGAGAGCAAGAGCAGTCCTTAAGACAGCGCGTCCATAAGAGGTGACTTTAGGTCAGACCTTCTACATAAGGGCCAGATGGTACACACATGGCTTCTCTGGAGTCCATGTTCACACACATAACTAAAACACATGGACACCATTGAGCCATAGTTACACTTTCAGCTGTACTAGAGCCTCTGTATTCTATCTAAAGGTTTGAGCTCATACATTACAAAGACTATTAGAACTGAGGTGTGAAAGATACACTAAACCTCTTTGCTACTTACAGGTCTATTTTGTTCCTAAAACCGGAGCACAAGCTTTTAGCTGCAATAGCCCTCGCCTTGTAGCTCATACGCTCCGATTTCCCACTAAGCCACTGACAGTTCTAATGTGGTATTAAAGCTGACCTGTTTAATAAGGATTGCAAGCCTGGTAAGCTATGTGATGCTGCTTTGCTGCTATGTAGAAAAGAAGAACTCTAATCCCCTGTACTCACAACTTCCGTGTGGGGATGGATAGGAGCAGTGAGATAATTTGAGAACTTGCAACATCTCAGGGCTATGCACGGGAGTGCTGCCCACACCCTCTTGTTGCTGTCCATTATCTTCAAAGTTGGGTGGTCATTGAGGTGAAATGTGCACTAGGTATTAGATTCCTGGCATACAGTTTGGATGCAAACCCTAAAAAAAAAAAAAATGTTATGTCTAGGAACACAAAGCCCTGAGCAGCCCATTTCAGGCTATCTATGAACCACTAGCCTTCATCTTACTGGGGAGGGTTTTAAGCCTATACATGTACCATCGAACTTGCTAAATATAAATAGTTCAAAAGAAGTTTAGGAACAATTATCCAGAAAAGAGGTTCATTTTTTTTTTCCTGTTACGATCTCCCACGGTGTTAGCTTATATCTTCCCCCTACCGGTGAGGACTACCAACATCCTAAAATGTGCTATTGTACCAATGAGTCAAACAAAATCACATCAACTCCAGACCACATTTTACAGTTCAACCACAGTCTTCAAAACTGCCCCCTTTACCTCACTTCATATTCATATTCACCACCCTGGTCAGGAAAAATCAGTGACTGCTGTTGCTGAACAAAACAACATTCTGGAACAACTCCTTAATGGGGGTTTAATTGGTTTTCATTCAATTAAGACGTTTGCTTCAAACCTCACAGGATGCCAGCACAGGGTATCAGTTTCCAAGAATGCTTGCTGCCACATATCTTGTGTGTGTGTGTGTGTGTGTGTGTGTGTGTGTGTGTTTATCTCCTTCGTTTCGTGTTTTCCTGCTGTTTAAAGATAGCATAGTTGGAAAGAGGAAGTGTTTAGAATTAATGACAGCCAACACAGAGGAATGTAAACAATGCAGCCACCCTCAGACTAGCATGATCCTCGGAAGTTAAGGCTTTGTACCAGCCCCCAGCTCAAGGCTTATTCTAGCTGTTACTGAGTTCTCGTGGGTATCGTTCCAGGACAAAACAAAAACCGCTCTATTTCCCCGGAAGCTCATATCCATCTCATACAGCAAACTGGTTGCAGTCCTCCAGCTTTCCTCAGGTATAATTAGCAAATAAAACATATATATATATTTAACGTAAACAATGCAATGCCTGTACCCATTTGCATTCAAAGATATTAACACCCCCAGTCTAATTAGCAGTTCCATATCTTACCTTGTTATCACTTTCCATGTCAAGAAAGCACATAACGTATGCTATCCTGGCAAATTACAAGTACACAGTACATTCTTCTTAATAATATCACTATGTTTATATTATGTATAAGATCCCAGAACTTATTCATATTGTAATTGAAAGGTTATATCCAAAAAGGTTATTTCTCAATCTGTACATAAATATGGCTATACAGCACTTACCTTTTGAGTCTGGATTATTTAGTTTAGTATAATGTCCTCTAAGGTCATCCATCTTGTCACAAGTGGCGTAATGTTTTTCTTTTTTATTACTAACATCTAATCATGGGGAGGTAAATAATGCAGCAGTAAAAAGAAACTATATCATGTTATTAGTTACAATCAGACTATAGTTAAGCTCGGAAGTTCCTTATAGCAATACTTTTATTTTGAAAATATATTAATAAAAACAGATGACATGTTTTTTAAAGATGCAGTAAATTACGTGTGTTAAAGAAAGCACTGAAACACTTTGTCGTGTGAATATATGCACACATGTCTGTGTTGGGGGGTTGCTCCTGTGTGCATTTCAAGGCCAGAATCATCTGATTCCTCAGAGCTGCAGTTGCACACTGTTGTGTAGATGCTGGAGCTAAAGTCTGGTGGTCATGGTTGCACAGCAAGTGGTCTAAACTCGGCAGTATCCAGCCCGTGGGTCTTGACCTCTTTGGGGTGTCAAACAACCCTTTCACAGGGGTTGCCCAAGGCCATCAGATATTTACATTAAAATTCATAACATCAGCAAAATTACAGTCGTGAAATAAAACAAAATAATTTTATGGTCGGGGGTCACCACTACATGAGAAACTGTATTAAAGGGTTACAGCATTAGGAAGGTTGAGAACCACTGCATCAACTGCTGAAGTAAGTATCTTTCCACCTCACCTTAAGCAATATTTTCTCTTTTCTTAAATATGAAATATTACAACTTCCACCAAGTAGGTTTCTTTTCAATTAACTGGAGTGTTTTCTTGTAGAAAAATAAATTCCCAAAGGTATTTTGTTGTTGTTTTTTTCAAAATAAATGTGTATGTGGGAGCAGGGCACAGTAGTGCATGCCTGTAATCTCAGCACTCAGGGAGGTAGAGGCAGGCGGGTCTCTGTGAGTTTGAGGCCAGGCTGGTTTACAAAGCAAGTCCAGGCCAGCCAAGGCTACACAGAGAAATACTGTCTCAGGAAAAAAAAAACCAAACCACAAAACAAAAACAAACAAACAAACAAAACATGTAAGTGGCACACATACATGCATGCACTACCATGTGTATGTGTATGTGTGTGTTTTTGTAGGGAACCACCAGTTCAGCACAGACACTGTCAACATGAGGGGAAATGCGAGCTTCTGTGTGCAAGGAAGTTGAGCATGGTGCGGAATATAGCCTGTCTGCTGGCTTTAGGGTGAAAGAATATGAAACAAAACCACTAACATCCCTTTTCCCCATCTTCCTGAAATAACGCCATGACAGGTCTCACCCTACAGGGGCCCACAGCATTAGCTATTTTCCAGCGCTGTGATAAAGCACTGTGACCAAAGCAACGTATGGAGGAGTTTGTTCAGACTCACACTGCTGTAGAAATGGTTGGTAATGGGGAGAAAGGCTTGGCAGCAGATAGGCAGAGCAGGAAGCTGGCTGATAATAGTTCACCGCACTGGAAGCTAAGAAAGTGAACTGGAAGTGACCACAAATCTCATACTTCCTCCACCAAGGCCTCACCTGCAAAGGGTTAAATCCTTGAACCTGTGGGAGACATTTGCCATCCAATGCCCAAGTCCAGAACAGAAACAGGAGCTTACAGCTGCAGAAATGTAATCAGATCCTGTCAAGATGAGGCAGTGTTCTGGGGAGGTTTTGGTCAAGTTACCACAGCTGGGGATATCCAGGAAGAAGGGACTTCTTTTTGATTTGTTTTGTTTTGTTTTTCCAGACAGGGTCTCTCTGTGTAGCCTTGGCTGTCCTGGACTCACTTTGTAGACCAGGTTGGCCTCGAACTCCCAGCCATTCGCCTTCCTCTGCCTTCCGAGTGCTGGGATTAAAGGCGTGCGTCACCACGCCCAGCCGGAAGAAGGAACTTCCTGAAAAAAACGCCTCCTCCATCCAATTGGTCAATGAACAGTTTGGGCATTATTTTCTTGGTTAATGGTTGCTGTGGGCAAGCCCAACTCACAGTAGGCAGTGCCATCCCTGGGCAGGTTATATTAAAAAGCAAGCTGAGAAAGCCAGCAAGCAACGTTCCTCCACGGTCTCTGCTTCCGTTCCTGACCCCGGGTTCTCATCTTGAGTTCCTGTCCGAACTCCCCTGAGAGCTGGAAGCTGAAATAAGCCTTTTCTCCCCCAAGTGCTTTGGGTTGTGACATTATCACAGAACTAGAAAGCAAAGTAGGTCAGGGAGCTAGCATAAGTGATTAAAACTGGCGGGAGTCGAGGAATAGGGGTGGTGGGGACGAATGAAGAGTGCGCGACCCACAGTAACATCCTATAAATAAATAAACAAACAAACAAATGCAGTGAAATGTTTGTTAGCCAAAGCACACATGGGAGAAAGCACTGGCCAAGACAGGGAGCCCGCGGGAGCCCCTGATGCCACCTCTCAAAACCTGTCGCATCTGAAATGGGGATGTCAGGACCACGTAAGATCCCAGAGAGCAAGCTCGGGAGCCACATCGCACAGAACTTTGAGGGCAGGAGAGATGGTTCCGTGGTTAAGAGTGTTCACAGGGCAACCACAAGGGCCTGGATTCGTATCCCAGAAGCCACATAACAAGCCAGCTGTGGTCTCCAATGTTGTTGTACCCCAGTGTGGTGAAGGATTGCTAGGCCTGGCCAGCTACTGCCAATCTAGCTAAATAAAAGTGAGGTCTAAGTTCAAGCAGACCTGGCCTCAAAGGAATAAAGTGGAGGGGGGGAGAGAGACAGAGGGAGGGGGGAAAAAAGAAAGACAGACAGAGAAAGACAGAGATGGAGACAGAGGCAGAGAGACACAGAGATCTAAAGATAATATTAATTTAGTTTAGTTTTACAAAAGAAAAACACAAAATGTACATTTGCTATCTGGTGTGTTTGTGTGTGTGTGTGTGTGTGTGTGTGTGTGTGTGTGTGTGTGTGTGTGTAACAGGCTGTGTCTGTCTGTCTGTGTCTGTATCTGCGTGTCTTTGCATCTGTGAATTCTGACTGGCTTCTGGTACTAAAGTGAAGCAGAAATTTTTTTTCTTAATTCCTTTAAGCGCATTCAGTAAAAATAATTCAAAGACAAAACATTTGTCAGGCAATGAACACATCAAGAAAGTGAGAATAAGAACAGTAGTGTTGCAGCATTCACTTTACAGATGGAAGCAGACCACGTTAATCGGAGCCAGTGACCTTTTTTATGTCAACAGGAGAAGGGAAGTCAACATCTCAGAGAGACAAGTTTGCTTGGAAATTTCTCTGTAATTTTTAACTTGCTTGGTTGGTACAAACATCCTCTGCCAGCTAAAATTATGTAATATCTTTTCTCTCAGCAACTACATCTTGGAAAAAGGAAAATTACGTTTTGTTTTTCTAAGTACTTAAGGATAGCTTAAGTAGGGCTAACTACTGCATATTCATTTAAACAATTTCATGCACATCATCTGAACGACTATTTTGGGACACTGAAAAAGAATGCCAAGAAATGTATCCATCTCAAAACAAAACACATGAAGTAATTCTTACTAGGTAATAGCATAACACTTTTATAAGCCTGAGGATTTCTAAGAGCTATTATGTTGTCCAATGATATGTTGACCTTTGGACCATCTACAAATCCAAGGCAATGGAAACACATTCTGTGACCTCGGTGATAAATTTGCATTGGGTTCTTATATAAATAAACAGAAGAAGAAGGCTGAAGAACAAGAAACATGGAAAGAAGGCATTTGACTCAGAGATCTGAAGAACACAAGCCCTTAACTCAAACTCTAAACTCAAATCCGTAGTCAAGGCTTAACTCTGTGCCTGTGAGCACACCAATGACCTCACCATGCCTCAGTTTCTCCTATAGAATGCAGATGATTAGAAAAGTCACAAAGATAGTGTCAGGATTCAAGAGGTGATCTGAAAACGGAATTCCGCAGATAACCACCCTAAAGAATGCATTTAGTAAATGCTGGCAGTTATCACTGTAATGAAGTGCATTCAACTTCCAAATTCATCACATAACTACAAAAAAAAAAGGGAGAGAGAACTTATTTCAATATGCTAGAGTAGGAAATTGGCGATATTGATAGTACCTGGGGTCTACAAGAAAATGAAGTAATTGGCACATGTATGCACAGTACATGGGAATACACACAGCTTCGTGGCTCTGGGGAGCAACCCGTGGTGCCGGAAGGAAGTGGGCTGCAGGAGTACAGGGAGGAAACACACAGTGGAATTTCCAAACTCTTCTTATTTTGACTTGAATCGGATAAACTTCAAATGAGATGGTAAGGTCACAGCTTTTTAAAAAATAACAAATGAGTCGCACGTGGTAGCGCACACCTTTAATCTCAGCACTCAGGAGGCAGAGCCGGGTGGATCACTGTGAGTTCAAGGCCAGCCTGGTCTACAGAGCGAGTCTAGGACAGCCAAGGCTACACAAAGAAACCCTGTCTCAAAAAAACAAAAAGAAACAAAAACAAAAAACAAAAAAACAAGAAACAAAACAAAATGAAACAAAATAACAAATGAAAAACACATACAAAAAATAAAATATTAGGTAGTAGTTAAGGCACAGAAGGGAAAGAAAAAAAACACTGAGTGTGGTCCAGAAGGCAGTGCTGTGTCATTCTGCAATTAGACAAGTTTTTTAATTTAGTTAAGCCTCAACTTTCTCACTTGTAAGTCATAAGAAAATTATTCACTGAGGAAAAAACCACATCACACCCAAATTAATATCTCTTCCCCCATCCCCCCATCCCTCCCCCATCCCCCTTGTCTGAATCACCTGTGGACCTTTTAACTTAAACAAACAAACAAACAAACAAAAAACCTTTCTTTCTTAGGTTGCTTTTGGCTCTGGAGTTGTTGTGGGTTTTTGTTTTGTTTGGGGTGTTTTTTTTTTTTGACAGCAACAGAAAAGTAACAGCAATGAAAGAGAATAGCTCCTTTATTAAAGCCGAAAGCCACACAAGCAATACCAAGTGAGTGCTGCACAGAAGCTCCTGCGTTCTCTTGGTCTCATCCTGAGTGATTCCTGGAAGCAGCGCAGCGAGTACAGGAAGCATTCGGCTGAATCATATAAAGAGAGACATAGTCATCCTTTCTCACTTTATGGGTGATACAGTCTCAGAAAGTGTCCCAAAGTAATAAATGATGTCATTTAAAAGTTAATGAACTAAAAATAACACTTGAGTTTTATATGTCTCAAGATCCAGAAGTTGGCAATATCCACTCGTAAGTCAACAGGACAGAGTTACCATTAGCAAATTTACAAAAACATGAAAGTGTGATTTCCTTGGCATCTCCAAACACCATTTACTCCACACATACTCTCTCTACAGAGACTGAGTGTCTCAGGATGTCTCCCAGTAGGCTGGGTGCACCTGCATGTGTCCGCTAACTTCCCCACACTAAACAAGGCTTCATCACTTAGATTATATTTCACACCAATCAAAAGCTTAGCCTGTCGTATGCCTTACTCTTAGTATGCCCCCTTCTTATTTAAACTTAAAAATGGGGCTGGAGAGATGGCTCAGTGGTTAAGAGCACCACCTGCTCTTCCAAAGGTTCTGAGTTCAATTCCCAGCAACCACATGGTGGCTCACAACCATCTATAATGTAATCTGATGCCCTCTTCTGGCCTGCAGGTGTACATGCAGACAGAGCATTGTATACATAAACAAATAAAATCTTTTTAAAAAATGGCTTATCACTGAGACACTAAAGTTCGTTAAGCATTATTACTCCGTGGCTATTACTAAACACTAATATATCAAAAGCCAGTTCGTAAGAACTCCAACATTTTCCCACAAAACCTTTTACCAAGCAAATGGTTAGAGCTGTTAACAGGAGCAGCCCCACCTCAAAAGCCAAAGCAAAGATTCTGTCAGGTATCAGGAACGATGCCATGTTAAGAGCACAGAGTGAAGGAACATAGAAAACCACCCAGAACTCAGTCTTTTCCCCCAATCCAAGCACATTCAGTGTTACAAGGATGGACAGATCATGGGAATCTGATCTCATTCAAATTGCCTTCTCTTGATGCCAAGAGGAAGATAACTTGCTGTGGTGGTTTGAGTGAGAAATGCCCCCCCCACACACACACACACACATAGGCTTAGTATTTAAGCAGTCTGTTCCCAGCCCATGGTGTTGTTTGGAAAGAGGTTTAGGCGATGTGGTCCTGCTGAAGGGAGTTTGTCACCAGGGACATTCTTTCAGATTAGCCTCTTCCTACTTGCAGTGTGCTCTTTTCTGCTTCACACTTGCAATAAAGGACATGACCACTCAGCTGTCTGGTCCAAACACCATGCCTGCCCACTGTCGGGCCTCCTCACTCTGATGGATTCTTATCCGTCCAAAACCACAAGCCCAGAGAAGTTCTCTCTTCTATAAGCTGCCTTGCTCAGGGTAACTCATCAGAGCAACAGAAAAGTAACAGGTATGCTTGGTCTCCCCTTTCTTTTACCTTTAGTTATTTTTTTTTCTGTTCTGTTTACTCACTCCAGCATTCACTCAATGGGCACTGGGTGCCAAGAGTGAGGCTTAGTAGATCCTATCAGGCCTTAAACACTTTGCAATGTCAACATAATAGAAGGCAATCTGTATGAGCAGTGCCATTGCCAGTGAGACAGGAATAATTAAAAATAGTATTCTACAGGGGGAGATAATCCCCCTCAGGAACAGTCATAGGGGAGGGGAATAAGGGGAAAATGGGAGGAAGGGAAGAATGGGAGGATACAAGGGATGGGATAACCATTGAGATGTAACAAGAATAAACTTGAATAAAATAGTATTCTACCAACAGAAGACATAAAGAGCTATGGTTCCTGTGATAACCTCAGCTTTCAGAAGGAGCTATATTGTAAGTATTTAACTGGGTATTATAAGGAGTCAGAGACCGAGAAAGCATATAAAGGGTATGTGTGTGTGTGTGTGTGTATCCCATTACTAGTTTACTATGGACCAAGCAACATTTCTGAAATAGCCAATGATTTCATTGTTCATAATCCTATTTCACATTGAAATTCCAGAGTGTTTCAGTGGAAAGGGGTTTTTCAGGGGGCGGGATTATCTGCTATTATTAGAAATATTATTATTTAACTTGATGGTGATACATATACATATATACATATATATGTGTATATATATATATATTATCTTGTTGGTTCACAACTTTCAGAACTGAAGTTCAGGCTTAGACAACTTGTTCAAATCATATAACCTGTAAACAAGAGCTGGGCCATCCAAACATGCTTGCTGTATCCAAAGTGTCTCATTGCTTGCCATCTTTATAACTGGCCAGATTACAACTACAAAAATAGCCAAATGGAAGAATAATTTTCCACACCAGATCCAATTTCTCAGCCATCCATAGATTAGGCCCTTAATTCTTCTTTCTTGACACAAAGACATTTTCTCTTAATAAGAACATTTGCATAAAAAATGAGCTAATTTTTCAGTGGTTTATCACATCGTATCATCCTTATTCTTTCATGAAGGCACAGATCTCATCGTGTGACTGGTGTCAAATAAAGAATTGCTGTCAGAATTGGAGATGAAGGCTGGCACCAAGAGTCCCTGAAAACCAAGACATGAGTCCAGACAAGTATAAACCCAAGTCACTTGTGTTTGGTTTTTTATTCTTCTCTCAAAACATACAATACATCCTGACCTCAGCAGCCTCCCCTCCTCCAAGACCCCCATCCCTCCCCTCCACTCCTCTCCACATCCACTGCTCCTCTGTTTCCATTTAAAAAAAAAAAAAAGCAGGCCTCCCAGTGATATCAACTGAACATGGCATAACAAGATGCAATAAGACAACGCACAAACCCTGATATCAAACCCTAGTATTCAACACAGTAGGAGGAAAAGAGTCCCAAGAACAGGCAAGAGTCAGAGACACCCCCACTACCATTGTTAGGAGTCTCACAAAAGTCCCAAGCTAAGCAATCACAGCATGTGTGCAGAGGACCCAGCACAGACCAAGGCAGGCTCTGTTACTGTAGCTTCAGTCCTGTGGGCCTCACTGTGGGCTCTATGCTGAAGGTGCTTGGCACGTGTCTGTGGGTAGGCATGATAACAGACAATTGAAAACTTGGCCCCCAAAACTTACTTTAGCAAGTCTGCTGTTTATTATATCAAACTCAGTTAAATGTGCCCACATGCCGCATTAAATGCAGCATATTGGCAGTGCACAGAATACAAATGCATTTTATGGTCTTGTTTTGAAATTATTTAATTTATGGTTAGCTCTGATTTCTAAAGGATTATTGCGCTTCCTAGGGAGTCATCTTCAAATGAGACTAGCTTATTCATTTCTCTCTAGGGTAATGAAATTGCTGTTGATATTAAACTTAATGATTAATGAAACAAATATAACATTGCTTCCTAGATATTTAATTGTTGTGTTTTGTGCCTATAACTTTAGGCTTTTAGACAGAAAGAATTGTTTTTTAAATGCTGATTTTTGAGACATTGCCACATACGCATACCACACAACGCTCTCATTTTAAGTGTACACGTGTACAGTACAATGGTTTGTAGCACTCTCACATCGGTGACTATAGTAATGGTCAAATTTAGGTCAACATTATGGTGAAAAGAAGCAATGGACTTTGGCTATTAACCCTCCTATTTCTGCATTGATTTTCCAGCCCTAGACCACCACTAACCTGCTTTCCACGTCAATAGATTTTCTAATTTTCAGTATCTCATTTGAATAGAATCATTTAACTGTCTTTGTGACTGGTTCTGTCTCAAGATGTCATGTGTTCAAGATTTATCTGGGTTGTGATGTACCTCAGGCTCTTTACTTATGCTTGCGCAATATTCTGTTGAGTGTGCATTTCACATGTCTGCCATCAACTGATGGGCACTTGGTTGTTTTCTGTATTCTGGTTACTGTGAACTGCACCGCTATCCATGTCTTTAAATAGCTATCTGAATATTGGCTTTCAATTTAATACGAGGTTGTATACAAGGAGAGTTACTATATTGCTGTGGCTCTATGTTCAAATGTTTGAGGGAATGCTAGACTCTCATAAGGTAGCTGCACAATTTTAGATTCTGATGAGTAGTGTCAGATGGAAAGAGTGCTCAGTCTTTAACAGTGCTTACCTGGCTTCTGACTCTAATCTTGAGTAGATGTAAATTGATACCTCATTTTGGTTTGATTTGCATTTCTTTGATGATTAATGTTGTTTTGCAGCTTTTCAAGTGTTTACCAGCCTCTTGTATATCTTCCTTACGACTACTTGGAAACAGGAAGGTTGTTTTAAATAGTGTTATGAATGTCCTTTGTATATTTTCTATGCAAGTCTCCCAGGAGGTATATGAATTGCAAATATTTTCTCCCATAGTATAGATTGTCTTGTCACATTCTCAACAAAAGCCTGTGAAATATAAAAGGTTCTCATTTTAATGAAGTCTGTATTAGTTTTCTTTCCTTACTTATACATCTAGCGTCATAGTCAAGACTATTTGCTAAGTTCAAGGTTATGGAATTTGCCCTTGGTTTTCTCTAATAGTTCTATTGTTAGCTCTTTCATGCATTTTAAGTTGACTTTTGTTCGGGTGTGAGGAAAAGATTAGGGTTCAGTTTGGGAGTGTGTCTCCCCAGTAAATGTAACCTGACTCATTGCTGAGTCCACTGTAAATGCCCTGGTACTCTTATGAAAAATTGATTGTGAAATATTGTTTCTGGACTTGTATTTTTATTCCATCCATACCTTGCCCTTATCCGTGTATCAGTTTGCTGGTGTCATATAGTACTGATGGTGGACCTTGGTAGGAATTTTTGAAATTAGGAAGTGTTGATTCTCCAGTTTTCTTTTCTGTTTGATGTGGTTTTATCAGTTCTGAATCCCAGGCCATTCTCAATTAATATTTACAACTTGTCTTGTCAGTATAAACAAAGAAGTCAGCTGGGGTTCTCCTGAGACTCTAATTGAAAATCTGTAGTTGGCATTGTCATGATAACAGAGCCATCATAACAGGATCGGGATGTCTATGCGTGATAAGGGATGTTTTACGTACAGTACTTAACTCCTCTCAACAATGTGACATGCATTCTAAGTTTAGAGTTTCTTTGGTTAAACTTGTACCTAATTATTTTCTCATGTGATTGTAAAAGTAGCTGTTTTCTCCTTTTCATTTTTGGTTTGTTCATTGGTAGTGTATAGGAGCAGAGTTGGTATTTTATACTGACTCATAACCTGTAGCCTTAATAAACAAATAATAATTTCTAAAGCCCTTGGAACCCTTAGGACTTTCTACGTGTAGCACCATGTCATCTTTGACTAGCAATCCAGTCTGGATGCCTTTCATTTCTTCCTCTTATTTTTTTTTCTCTTTCTCTCTCTCTCTCTTTTTTTTTTTTTTTTTTTTTTCTTAACCACATGACATTCTTGGAACTTTTGGTTGGTTGGTTGTTGGTTTGGTTTTTGTTTTAGCACAATACTGAAAAGAGGTGGCAAGTCTAAACATTCTTTGTCTTTATTCTGTTTATTACCATCTATTATTATAAAATATGAGGTATATATTTTACCTGAAATTAAGTTCCTAAAAACTCCCTGAGACAAGAGGAGGAAGAGAAGCTTCTTTTCCAGTGTTCTCTCTTTATCTTCAGTTCTCAAAACTAAACTCCTGAAATCTGCATTGTTTCCTAAGTAACAGGAGCATGCTGTGGTTTTGAAGGACGGTGTCCTCCTTCTAAATCCACTCTGAAGTTCAACCTTCAGTGAAACTGTAGCAGCAGGTGTGGCCTTTGGGAGGTGACTAAGATGTGAGGTCTCACCTTCATAAGTAGATTAAGGACCCTTTGACAATGTCTTGGGGCTGAAGGAATGGTCTTCGCATGCCAGCTCCTTGGTTCTTTCACTTGGTGCCACAAGAGGATGCAATAATAATGTGCACGCAACAGCTGTGAAGCTCAGTGACAGAGGACATGTTTCTCAGTGTGAAGTCTCACCTTAGAACCGCAGCACCATAAACACAAAATAAGATCCCTACCAGACAAAAATGCTGGCATCTTCATCTTGGACTTCCCGATCTTCAGAACTCTGAGAAATAATATTCTTCTATACAAGTTACTCAAATCTGTGGTGGTGGCACGCACAAGCTAAGGCCAGATCTCTGGTACAGAGGTCCTGAAGTTCTTGGAGTTTCTGGCAGTAAGAGCACATCTATGCAAAGCTTCAGGTGATAACATTTCATCGCTATTGTGAGTCATTATGAGAAGGAAACATTTTTCTGATAGTAGAGGTAGAGCCTTTGGGAAATGACTAGGTTGATATAAGGTCTTTAAAGTAGGGTCCTTATGATTGATTCCTGGTGGCTTCATAAAACAAGGGGGGGGCTAATAGGCAGACAGATGTGTGACTCTGTCTCTTGCTCTGTGATGTTCTCCATCACTGCATCAGCAAGAAAGGCATCATCAGAGAAGGTCCCAACACTTTGAACCTTCAGAATCACAAGCAAACTAAATATATTTCATTTATAAAGTAGCATGCCTTGGTACTTCATTCTTGTAACAAAAATTAGGCTCATCTATGATGTTACTAACACTAAAGCTTTCTCCAAATACATCAGACCTGGGATAGATAATTGTGGGTCTTGTCACAACGAAAATATGAAAACCATTTAATAGCTAGCATAGAGTTCAGCCTAAGCATCAAAATAAATGTCAGTGAGAATATTCTGTCCATTACTACCCATAAATACTTTCTCAGTTATATCCCTGCAAGCTAGAATAACTTCAGTGCAAAATGATAAAAATATCTCAATCCAAATCTAAAAAATAACTACTGATGGTTTGGCCTGGGCAATTAAGAACTAAATTCTGATAATAGTAGCCTATCATCCCACACAATCAAAGATGCCCCACATGTTTCAAGTGACACTAGACAATAAAAACCTTGGTTTAGAACATCTGCTATGTCTCATGAAAGTCTTCACTTACCAGGAGATTGGGATAGATGTGAGGACATCCTACTGGGACTCTAGGTAAGAAAAATATAGGAGAATGGGGGAAATAGAAGGATACAGAGGGTCCTAGAAACCTACAAGAAGAACATCATGATGGGTGGATCAGGGCCCAGGGTTGTCTGCTCAAACTATGGCACTAACCAAGGACAATACAATAGTAAACATCGAACCTCTACTCTGATCTACCCAATGGACAGCACATTATGTGGAGAGCAGGGACTGACTCTGACATGAACTCTGGTGCCCCATATTTGACCACTTCTCCTTGGTAGGAAGGCATGGTGGCACTCAAAAAAAGAATAAGCAGGCTTCCAAGGTGAGACTTGATAGCCTATGACCATAAAGTGGAGGAGGAGGTCCCCCTCGGTCATAGACCTAGGGGAGGGGAAGAGGGTGAAAGTGGGAGGGAGGGAAGAATGGGAGGATACAAGTGATGGGATAACAATTGAGATGTAATCTGAATAAGTTAATAAAACATTAAAAAAAAGAACATCTGCTAAACCACTCAACAGTGTTTTACAAATCAGGGTTAATCTAGATATTTGTAAAATCAATGATGTATCTAATCTTAAATTTCTCAAAGATTTCCTCCCTCATTGATCTGTGTGATCAGGCTGTCCCCATATCAAGAGCAACCACAGAAGACCCAGACTTGGCAATCATTCACACTACCATAACAACAATGAGACAGCATTACCACCTAAAGACCTAAGATGCACAGCAACGGGGCTACATTAGCTACATTCCTTGCTTGAACCGAGTATCCAAGGATATACAATACTTTCACAGGCCTAGACAAAATAAAGTATGGGATTGATTCCCCTAGACATAGCAGCATTTTCCCCCTGCTTTTTGTGAAAGGGACAAATTGGCACATCCAATGGAATTGTAACTAATACAAGGACACCATGAATGTTCAAAAGGCCAGTCCATGGATTATTTGTTAGGGATCAATGAGATAAAAAGGAGAAAATACTTGGGATAGAATGTAAATTAGCTATATCATTAGATAGCCTGTTTATGTCAGCTGATACTTAAAATTGCCTCAATGGAATCAATAGCCTGCTTCCTCTAGTATGATACCCTAAGGCTACAGTTCTCAACCTGTGGGTCACATCCCTTTGGGGTCACATATTAGATATTGTGTTTAGCAGATATATACATTACAGTTCATAACAGCAAAATTACAGTTATGAAGTGGCAATGAGAATAATTTTATGGCAAGGTGGTCACGACAACATGAGGAACTGTGTTAAAAGGTTGCAGTAAAGAAGTTAAGCTATTAGAGTTGAGTAGGATAAATATTGAATCTCACTTGGAAATTTAGACCCAACAAGACAGGAAAAACACTTACTTCAAATAAGATGAATGCAGATGGCCAAGTCACTAAGAATGTAACATGTATAGAACCCTTTATTCTCATAATTGTCACATGGTTCTCCATGTTGTGTGTAGTTTGTCTTATACATGTGCAATTAAAAAAAAAAGGTTGCAGCGTTAGGAAGGTTGAGAACCACTGCATTAAGGAAAAGCACACCACTGTTGTGATATTCTTTACAAAAGTACACAGAACCTAAATATAGTCATGACATATCCAAACTAGAGGTCACTCTACAAAGCCACTGAAGAGCCCCCTTAGCATTACGACGTTATGAAAGGCAAATGACAGAGACATGCTGAGACACTGAAGTAGTCTGACACAATAGGACACCCGAGAGCAGCAGCCTGTGGTCCAACATTTCCTTTTGCAACAAACAGCATTCCTGAGAAAAGTCGTGGAATTGCCTCAAGGTCTGCTGAGTGACAGCTTTCTGCTGATGCTGATTCATTGGTTTTGTTCATTGTATTGTAGTTTTGTCAAGAGACAATCTTTGGTTTAGAAAAGATATTCCAAAGTGCTTGAACGTAAACAGGTTTCATCTTCTGCCCTTCCTCTCAAATGGTTGCCAAGTGGCGCCAAGAGAAACATAGGAAAAAGGGCCCCTGGGGGAGCATGATAAAGCATATGTTAACGTTGAAATGTTTTGGTTGGGGCTATGAAAGGATTTGTTGGACCTTTCTCATACCTTTTCTGTAAACCTGAGATTGCACTTATTTAAAAATTAATGAATAATTTTGGAGTCTTTAAAAAGCAGCCACAACAAAGATTTATTGTTTATTATTTATTTGTATTTTTGTTTGTTTGTTTTAAGGACGAGGTTTCTCTGTAGCCCTGGCTGTCCTGGAGCTTTGTTGACCAGGTTGGCCTTGAGCTCATAGATCCGCCTGCCTTTGCCTCCTGAGTGATAAGACTAAAGATGAGCGGTGGAATATTCTGGTTTCTCTTCAGATTGTATAAGTCTTTCACCTTTAACTAAAGATTTCCGTGGAGAGGAACAAGTACGAGTCGTTACTAATTTTTTGAGGCCTTACTTTTTGCAAGGCTGACATAAAATAAAATAAAAAATAAAAAATAAAAAAAGATGAGCGGCGGTTGATCTGGAGCCACCATGTATTCATATGGTTGCTTGTCCCCAGAGATCTTTACTGTTCTATAAGCGAATGTATACCAAACGATCCTGTACAGCCTCGCCCCCAAATTATCCCTGAATGGATGATAAATGCCTACACCTGGGCAGGGCGGTCGAGAGGTGGGCGGAGCTAAGGTTCGCAGGCTTGGCTGAGCAGAAGGATCAAGGTAGAGAGGACCAGGAGGGGAGGAGGAAGAAAGCAGAGTCGCCATGGATTAAGCATGAACTGGAAGCTTGTGGGAGGAGCTTGCTCTGAGCATCGGCGAATGGTGAGAAGCAGCCCATGTGAAAACACGTGCAAGTCTTTATAGGGATGCTGATGAGAAGTAGCCCAGATAGGAATAATTAAAGCAAGTGGCATGGGACGGATGTGGGGCTGGGAGGGAAGAGATAGCGTAGGGGTTAGTTCCCGTGCACAGGCATGTTAAACACCTAACAGGGGTCTGTGTCTTTTATTGATATGATAGTGGGTTAAGTAATAACTGCCAGAATAATCATGTGTAATTAATAGTAAATAGTAATAGTATTTTCTTCTATGAAGATATGTGCCATTATACCTTGCTATTTCTAGTCAAATAGTCCTCTCTCTCTCTCTCTCTCTCTCTCTCTCTCTCTCTCTCTCTCTCTCTCTCTCTCTCTCTTCTAGTCAGGTTTTCATTGTAACAAAATATGTGACACAAACACTTAAGGGAGGAAAGATTTGTTTTCACTTCACTTCAGGAGTTTTAGTTGCTCATAACGTGGAAAACACGAGGGAGCAAAGCAGCTTACCTCCTGCTAGGGTGGAAGGAGCAGGTGACAGCAGAAAGAGGGAAGGAGAGAGAATATGAACGAGAGTGAAGCCCCCCCCCCCTGCTTCACAGCTCAGCGTATTTCACCAAGACCAACTAGCTTTCCCTCCAGCCTAACTGTGAGGGCTTTTCTCCAGTTGGCTCTGGCACCTGTCTCAGTCTCTCAATCAAACCACTGTTCTAATTACTACACACATTCAATGCAAATGTGGTCCTGAAGTCCAGGAAGAAGGTACTTATTTTAGAACCCAGGTCACCTGGATGAAACACAGCAAAAAAGATATCATCTGCTTTTCCACACACACACTTCCCGGAGTACCTGCAGAGAGCATTGCTGTATACAAGGCACCAGTATCTGACTGCTGTATACAAGGCACCAGTATCTGACTGCTGTATACAAGGCACTAGTATCTGACTGCTGTATACAAGGCACCAGTATCTGACTGCTGTATACAAGGCACCAGTATCTGACTGCTGTATACAAGGCACCAGTATCTGACTGCTGTATGCAAGGCACCAGTATCTGACTGCTGTATACAAGGCACCAGTATCTGACTGCTGTATACAAGGCACCAGTATCTGACTGCTGTATGCAAGGCACCAGTATCTGACTGCTGTATACAAGGCACCAGTATCTGACTGCTGTATACAAGGCACCAGTATCTGACTGCTGTATACAAGGCACCAGTATCTGACTGCTGTATACAAGGCACCGGTATCTGACTGCTGTATACAAGGCACCGGTATATGACTGCTGTATACAAGGCACCAGTATCTGACTGCTGTATACAAGGCACCAGTATCTGACTGCTGTATGCAAGGCACCAGTATCTGACTGCTGTATACAAGGCACCAGTATCTGACTGCTGTATACAAGGCACCAGTATCTGCTGTATACAAGGCACCGGTATATGACTGCTGTATACAAGGCACCAGTATCTGACTGCTGTATACAAGGCACCAGTATCTGACTGCTGTATACAAGGCACCAGTATCTGACTGCTGTATGCAAGGCACCAGTATCTGACTGCTGTATACAAGGCACCAGTATCTGACTGCTGTATACAAGGCACCAGTATCTGACTGCTGTATACAAGGCATCAGTATCTGACTGCTGTATACAAGGCACTGGTATATGACTGCTGTATACAAGGCACCAGTATCTGACTGCTGTATACAAGGCACCAGTATCTGACTGCTGTATACAAGGCACTAGTATATGACTGCTATATACAAGGCACTGGTATATGACTGCTGTATGCAAGGCACCAGTATCTGACTGCTGTATACAAGGCACCAGTATCTGACTGCTGTATACAAGGCACCAGTATCTGACTGCTGTATACAAGGCACCAGTATCTGACTGCTGTATACAAGGCACCAGTATATGACTGCTGTATACAAGGCACCAGTATCTGACTGCTGTATACAAGGCACCAGTATCTGACTGCTGTATACAAGGCACCAGTATCTGACTGCTGTATGCAAGGCACCAGTATCTGACTGCTGTATACAAGGCACCAGTATCTGACTGCTGTATACAAGGCACCAGTATCTGCTGTATACAAGGCACCGGTATATGACTGCTGTATACAAGGCACCAGTATCTGACTGCTGTATACAAGGCACTAGTATATGACTGCTATATACAAGGCACTGGTATATGACTGCTATATGCAAGGCACCAGTATCTGATTGCTGTATACAAGGCACTAGTATCTGACTGCTGTATACAAGGCACCAGTATCTGACTCACTGCTATCACCACGTTCTTGGTAGGCAAGGAGTGACGTGCCAAAATTATTCTCATATCACTTGGCATCTAACCACAAGAGATCCTTGCTAAATATTTCTAAGACAGTATGGTTACATCTAGTTAAGAGGTAAATCTCCCAGCTCCCTCTAAAGTAGCGTTGTCAGGTTCATTACAGGGGGTAAGTTAAATTAAAATGAATAATTTTAGTAAGAGCATGTCCCAAATACTGTATGAGACACACTTATATAAAATGTTCTCACTAATTTATCTGCAGTTGAAACACAACTAGATGCCCTGTGGTTTCATTTGTCAAATCTGGCAGCACTAATCTGTAGAAACTGTTCTCCTCCCTCAGCTGCTTAAGCTGCCGCCAGCTTTTTGTTCCTTGGCAATAAACAGAACGGAGAGAAACATCCATGTCATCTTGTTCTAGTGGCCTAGAACAGGTCTCGGTCAGGCTCCAGCGCTGAGGCCCCGGGTGAGAGTTACAGAGGAAGGCCTTTCTCTTCAGACACAGTAGCCCTCACATTTCCACACAGTAGCAAGGGATCACAGCCCACCAAGCTGAAGAAGTTAGTTCAAGTGCCTCTCCACCTCATCAGGGCTACTCTGTCTACAAAATCCCATCGCAGAAGTAGTTTAGCAGCAGCGGTGCTTGGCCCATGATTTACTTCAATAATAATATATGATTCTGGCACAGCTGGATTCCTCACCACTACTTAATAGTCCTGAATGGAAGCTGCCAATTATATACACACAGAATGGTCCTATTTTTAGAATGCAGGTACCGTGTGTCAACAAAATAAAAAATAAAAGGATGTGTCTAAGAAAATGCCCACTCAATCCTTTATTTCAGATCAAACACTAAATTCTAACTCACCCAGAATTCAGGAGCTAGTGGACCTAAGGAATGGCTTCCTTAGTCTCTTCAATACATTAAAGGAAGCCGAGAAGTTTAATCAGGAACATGGCCTCATTAGGGAAGATGTGATGACTACTAAGCTTTGAATCAAAAGAGCCATGGCTTATGAAAGAGACCTTGGACTTGACACAGAATGTGAGTTATTGGGATGATTTTGATTCAGTCTTCCCTACTTTACCTGGAAAACACTAATTTGAGAGTTGTAATAGGGCTATAGATAGGACTTTAAATTTTTTTCTTATTTCTATTTTATATATATGGGTGTTCTACTTGTATGTATGTCTATGAACCATGTGCATGGGGGCCCGAAGAGGGTATTTTTATCCCCTGGAGCTGGAGGTATGGATGGACATTTGAGAGCCACCCCACAGGTGCTGGGGATTGAAAACTGTGCCCCTGGAAGAGCATCTAGTGCTCTCAACTGTTCAGCCATCTCTCCAGCTTCTTTTAAAATGAAGCTTGGTATAGCCAAAATCACATTGAAATTTGGGCCTGTTTTAGAGGTGGGAGAAAATGTACATTTAGTGAAAGACAACACATTTAGTGAAGGTATTTTTTTACGAACCCTTAGGATATCCAAAATAAAAGAGAGATAGGGACCTGCTATGCCCAAGACAAGGATAAAGAACTGTTCCCATGGTCCCAGGGAACAAGATGTTAGCTATGAAGAGATTTGGCTACTTCCTGGGTTTTAGATTTTGAACTCTGAGAGGGCAGAGCCAAGAAAGGAAATGACCCAGCACCCACACGGGGATAGCAAGGCAGAGCAAGGGACATGATTTTCTGCTGGGGAGCCTGTTGGAAGGGTGTGAAGAGTTTGTAGCAGTTGATGCTGTTCATATGGAGCCTCACATGCCCATCTACCATCTTCCATATGAAGTTCTACAGTAAGGCATCAGGCAGCTGAGGTTCAGTTTCATGTTGATCTTTAGGGTATACATGAAATAGGAAATAAATAACAATCTAATGAAAGGTTTTCATGATGGCAAAAGGAGCATGTCAGGAAAGGTTGATGAGACGCCAAAAAGCCAGGTGTGAACAATACATTCCTATTATCAGGCCAGTGGTGTATGCTAATTAGTCTTCAGAACTTTCACAAACTATCTCGTTAGCTTCTCACAATAACTATATAGCTGAAGAAATGTAACAATTCTTGCTTAGTTGTGGTCTGAATGTGAGGAGTAACTAATTCACCATGCTACCAAGTAGCTTTGACTAATTAAAATCAAATTATAAATGGCAGAGGCCCAGGATGAATTCTGACAGTCCTGCCACAGGCCAAGATGCTTAGCCACTACCTTATCCTCCAGGGTCTACCCCACAAGGACTTTCAGAAACCAGGAGGAAGCCTGGTCAAAGATTCAGTGTCTCAGGCTTGGCTGGTTCCCGTTACAAAAGCTCCCAACCAGACAGAAATTACGAAAGGAAAAATTAATTTCCTAAGTTTCATATTCCTTATGGTGTCTCTCCCTATGGGCCTGATAGCAATTTCTATTTATAGATAAAAAACCATGGCAGGTTTGGTTTTTAGTTAATCCTGAAATGTCCTGATAGGCAGAACATTAATTCTTAGAAGAGCATTTTCCTAGAGGGGTCTGACAAAATGTTGTCATCTTCTAATATAGTATTAGCTAGTTTGCTGACTGCAGATACAGGGCTTAAGACACACTACCAAATGATATTAAATTTTGACTTAGTTTAAGCCTAAACCAGGTCACAAAATCCCCATTATTGCTTTTTTCCTGGTAAATTCATTCGACTTAATCCAAGGCTTACACAACACATACTGAGGGATCAAGTGAGATTGTAGACACCTTATCTCTGTGATATAGTTGGGTTGGTGTTTTGTTTTGTTTTTAACATGGCCCTAATTTCCACCAAATTGCTTATTCAAATTAAAAATAAAATAAATGAATAAACCCACATGTCTTTTTTTTTTTTTTTTTTTTTTTTTTTTTTTTTTTTTTTTGGTATGCTGTACCTGACTTGAGCAGGGAGAAGTTCATGGTCCACCCAGTTCTTTCTAGGGACTGGTCTTATAAAATTTCCCCAAACATTTGACCTTAGTCCCACCCTTCCATTTCCTTATGGATCTCAGGATTTGGAGTCAGGAGAGAACAGGCTCCGAGGTGCAAAGCCAGGTGCCCTGCAGCTCCTCATGCTGTTCTGCTTCTCCCCCAGAACAACCATCAACAGAAACCAGTTGGATGAGGGAATAGGAAAGAAAATCTAGGAGGGGAAAATGGTAACTATTTTAAAATATCCTGTGTAAGGTCCATGGTCGCTATTTTGCATGTGTTTTCTGGGCTCTGATATTGCTCACTGTGCTGTCTCACATTGCAGAAGCTAGTATTTATCTTACCTTGGGATAAAGGAAACGGAAGCTTGGTAGGTTGTATCTCCTTGCACCTGTGGCAAAGGAGGCTCCAGAGAGGACCTGGAGTCCGTTCTTCCTTCTTCTGAGCATGAGTTGGCCTTGGTGAGGTTTAAAAAAAAAATGAAGACATTAATTAGCTTTACTTACAATTCTAGAATAGGGCAACACATTATTCCCATAAAACAGAATGAGTATAGCGATGAGCTGAACAGAAGATGGTGTCCATCCTAGTGAGGAAGGGCTGAAGAGAGCAGGAACAAGTAGAGGGCGGATGTGTGGATGAGTTATTTCAAACTCCTGTAAGGCTCAAACAGGAACACCGAAGAAGAGAAAAGTAACTGATTGGTTAATATCAGGTTGTCTCGGGTACTGTGAATTTAGTCCATTTGGGATTTTTTTCCATTAATTAATTTATTTAATTTACATGCCACTAGGAAGTTCCCCTTACTCCTCTCCTCCAAGTCTCTCCCTCTCACCTCCTTACTCCCCCCCCCCACCCCTCTGCTTCCTTTCTCTCAGAGAAGGGGAGACTTCCCATGGGTATCAACCCACCTTGGCATGTCAAGTAGGACTGGGCCCATCTTCTGCTACTGGGGCTGGACAAGGCTGTCCAGTTAGGGAAAGGGATCCAAAGGCAGCAACAAAGTCAGAGTCAGAGGTCCCACATAAGGACCAAGCTGTTACATAAGGAGGGGCCATTTGGGGAATTGGAATGTTTCTTTCTTCTAAAGGTAGGCCAGTTAACAGCTTGGCTTTCATCTGGTGGTGTGGCGCCTCAGCATGAGTGACTTCATTTGTACTGTTCATCAGGTCTGTCAAGGCTTTCTGAGGAAGCCCAGACACTCCAGGGTCACTTCGTTTCTGGACTCAGCACCAGCACACGGGCATGCCAAGATTCCTGGAGCTGCCTCTGAAGAAGGTCCCTCTGGTCCTGTCTCCTCCACTCAAGCATTAGGGGGTATTCTTTCCAAAGGGGAAGAGCCTCTTCTGAAAAAAAGGGGGGCAGCAGCAATAATAATAAAGTTTTAAAAAATCAAACGCAGTTTTCTTTCTCCCAAAAAATCTCACCAAAACCTACAACAAAAACAGAAAAAGAAGTCAGTTGGCGTGTCGGCACATGTCCTTTATCCCAGCACTCAGGAGGTAGAGGCAGGTGGATCTCTGTGAGTTTGAGGCCATCCTAGCCCACAGACCAAGTTCCAGAACAGCCAGGTTACACACTGATCGAAAAACCAAAAAGCCAGGGCATGGGGGCCGGGGGGGGGGGGGCGGGAGGGGAAAGACTATGATATAAACAAAACAAAAACAAACAACAACAATAAAAGAGTAAAGCCTCAGAGAAGAATAAGACAAAAATAATACCAAAGCCTTTATTACTCCACCATGAATTCCTGCCCATATCTCTCTCACAGCCAGTGAGCACCCTGTGAAACTGTGAAGCACGGTAAGCCACGCCTCTCCCAAACGTTGTTTCTTTCTAGAGCTGGAAAAGATGTCTCCACCTCACCCACCTGCCTTCAAATCGTATTTGAAGATCTTCCCCACACTGTAGATCTTCCCTGTGCGTACCTGTTTCTCCTCCTAATCTGCCTGCCGTTAGCTCAATTCAGTGACTCTATAGACAGCGAGGGGATTCCTTTCAACCCGCCCCCACCACAGTCCGAACACAGAGCATTGTAAACATGACAAGATATGGCTGCTGAGATCAAGCCCCGTCCTCTCTTCCTTTTCCACTGGTTCATTACAGTGACATGTTGCTGTTTGGAGCTATCTAGTAAGAGTTCCATACCAGCAGTGTACGGGCTGGTTCTGTGTGCCAACTTGGCACGTGCTAGAGTCATCAGAAAGAAAGGAGCCTCAGTTGAGGAAACGCCTCCAAGAGATCCAGCGGTAAGGCATTTTCTCAACTAGTGATCTGTGGGGGAGGGCCTCGCCCATTGTGAATGGTGCCAGCCCTGGGCCTGTGGTCTTGGCTTCTATAAGAAAGCAGGCTGAGCAAGCCACGTGGAGCAAGCCAATAAGCAGCACCCCTCCCTGGCTTCTGCATCAGTTCCTGCCTCCAGGATCCTGCCCTGCTTGAGTTCCTGTCCTGGTTTCCTGGACTATGGTCTGTAAATGTAAGCCAAATAAACCCTTTTCTCCCCAACTTCCTTTTTGATCATGGTGTTTCCACCACAACAATAGAAACCTTAACTAAGACAGGTAGCAAGGAACAAGTCCCTGAATAACAGTCAGTGAGAACCTGAGAGCTACCAAGAGATGTGTCTTAGCCTCTTTAGCCTGCCAAAACAAAGATGCCATAAGCTGGGTGATTTATAAACAACAAACAAGTGAGAAGTAAAGGCAAAATACAACAAACGTTTGTTTCTCACAGTTCTGGGGGCTTGCCAGTCTACCATCAAATAACTAGCCAATTTTGTAGCCAGTGAGGGCTTTTATCGTAGATGGCACATTCTAGCTGTGTCCTTCAATGATAGAAGGGCAAACAAGACACTTTGGTCCTCTTATGTAAGGGTACCAACTCCATTCTTGGGGGCTCTACTCCATGACATAGTCACTTCCTAACAGGTCCGATTCATCTTCTCTTGGTTTAAAAGAAAATTCCAGTCATTCTATTTTTACCAATAAAGACTCAGGAGCCAGATGCTGAGGCAAAAGCCTACTAGTTCAGAGGCAGAGAAAGCACCCAGCTGACATTTCTACTCAGCTCAGATCATGATGGAAAAGGCCCACAATGCTCACTACCTCAACTGACAGCCCAGGAGGAAAAGGCCAAAAAGGAAACCCAAAACAAAACAAAAACAAAAAAACCTAAGGCCAAAGGCTGCTAGCTCAAAGCACCAGGAGCTGAAGAGCTCAAGAGATAAAGAACTAAAACCCACTTCTACCTCTACAAGCTGTCTTAAATACTCCTTAACTCAAAATCCCTCCTGCTCTTTAATCCCTGTCAGCTGGTTTCTTGTTGTGCCTCTTGACCTAGGGTTACCTTTATTAAATCCTGTCGACAGAAAGCTCTTGAAATAAAGGTGTGTGCTACAGCAGGCTGAACCACACCTTAATCACCTTTTACAATAAGCATTAAGTTCTTGGATTAAATATGTGTGTTAGGGCTCAACCATTCCAAACAAAAGACAGGATTTTACAGTTCACAATCTCAGAGATCACAATGGGATCAAATATCCAGCAAGATTTCCCCCCTTTTTGCCTTAATAAAAGATGTTTTCTCTAACATCAATAAACTATGTGCTGGCTGGTAAAAATTACATTCACAATGTCTAATCCATTTGTATTTAGCAACCTTAAAGAAAGTACTCTACTATCTATTCTATCTTGGTGAGTCCAAAGTTCTGTACCTAAATCACTTTGTATAATAACTTTCATTACCAATCAAAAACCATCTTTAGACCTAAAACATCTTCTTAAATCTTAAACAACTAAGTTTAATAACTGTTTAGTTTTCAACCTCATCAAAGACCTGAGAAGGATAAGTATTATCTGAATGAACAGGAAATGCAGAGCAAGCATCTTCCAACACTACAGAAATGACAGATACTCCTGGCTGCCTAGATAGTCACCCAGGATATCTCTATAACATTGGAGCATCGTCTTCAGCCTTCCAGCTCAGAATATCTGACAGACATTTCTGTGAAGCAGGTATTATGAAGGACTTGCCTACCTTGTCCTTGCAAAGCTTGGCAGTCGACTTTCCTGCATCCAGTTTGTTCAGTATTCTGTCTGCAGTAGAAGCAAGGACAATTCTTGTCCAGTGGCTTGCTTGCCACATATGAGGCCATCTCCTCAAGGAGAATTTTTTGATTCTCATAATCTTCTTCAAAGTTGAAATGGGGTGCTGTCAGGAGTTGGCATGTCTCATTGTGAAAATTTCTCAAATTAATAAGACATCTTTAAATGCCATATTCTGCAGCTCTGTGAGGTTTGTAAAGACCCTCTATCTCTAGTATGTCTGAATTATTAGTTTCTACCTATATACTGACCGATTAACTTAGAAAACTAGTACCTAACAAAACTACATGTTTGATTGGCTATTAGTTTGCATTTCTTAGTTATCCTAAGGAGTTTATGATAGTTGCTTTCAAAAGGACTAGATTTTATATTTTATTTTTAAGAATTACTTAGGTACAATGCCTTAAAAAGAGTTGGTACATAGTATGCTGTAACGAAAATATAACCTTAAATTTTTACTAATATACACAAGATCTATACCAATGTAACCAATTATAACCATAATTTTGCTTCAATATACAAAGATCTACCCTTTTTTGCTATTATACCTATATTATTTCTGTATCCCCTTTTCTCATAATAAAAAGGAAAGATTGTAACTCTAATACAGTGAAACTATTTACAAAAATGAAGCAATTTTTGCTAAGCTTTCCACAGTGTGCAGCTTGGTTGTATTTGGCAGTCTTAGGATTAAGTATTTTTGAGTTAAAAGTTCTGTAAAATGTTCATCATATGCACTCAGAAATTTGAATGTCCTAAGTAGTCTGTTACCGCTCCCCAAGACCAGCTCCTGGAACAGCAAAGAGGAGAGAAGAGAAGAGAAGAGAAGAGAAGAGAAGAGAAGAGAAGAGAAGAGAAGAGAAGAGAAGAGAAGAGAAGAGAGGTGGATGTATGATAGGGAGAACTGAGCAGGCAGTGAACCACTGGTTAAGGGACACCAACCATTGGTTGACCAACCAGCCAGAGGAACCACTTGTGGAATGGAGGAAAAAAAATACTTGAAGACTCAGGCATATGTGGTACAAGCTGAATGTCTTAAAGCCCAGGAGAACTTTTCTTCTCTTCTGTCTGTCTCCATCTCTGTCTTCCTTACTGTCTGTCTGACTCCTTGCTCCTTGCACCTTGCTCACTTACTTGCTTGCTGTCTTTCTATCTAACTAACTTCTTGCTTGCTGTTACCCATCCTTCTATCTCCTTGCTTGCTGTTGCCCATCTTTCTAATTTTCCTCTTTCTTGCAATTACCCATCCACCTATCTCTCTTGCCATTCCCCATCTATCCATCTCTCTTGCTGCACCTCACCTCACTCAAGCTTACTCTCTCATGTCTGTTACCTGCCTCCTTTGCCATTCCCCGGCTATCTGTCTCTCTTGCTGTTCCCCATATCACTTTGGCTTACTGTCTCATGTCTGTTACTTACTTGCCCCTTCTCCTTGGGCCCCTAGTACTTTATTGAAATGAAGTTCAATTTTTTGTTGCACATTACATCATGATTTTTCCCGTATTTACAATCACTAGAACAATCAAAAATCAACAGAGTAACAAGGAAATAAAAAAAAGTTCTGTAACCTAAAACAAAGCATACAACAAAAATCAATTAATTTCCAAACAACAGTCAGCATAACCTGCTCATTATCTTTTAAACAATACATAAGAAAGTATAATCATAAATTTCCCTAGGCTAAAGCCAATATGTTTACAAGATGGCCATAGCAACATAGCTTGAGCCAAATGTTCTCCAAAGAAAGAACTTGACCTACTTCCAGTCCCAAACCAACTGGTGTGCTATCCAAGCCTAGGCTAACTGCCAAGGGGTCATCTATTGTAAAATATCTGTAAAGCATGACATTTCAAGCCCATCCTCTATTGCTCTCAAAAGCAGATTCTAAGGAAATATTTCTAAAGGTAACAGTATCTAGCCAGGTACTGTTATGTCAAGGTGTTAACTTTCTTTCATGCAGTTTCTGCTTGGGTGCTCATAGTCAGAGTGAAAAACTCTATCATTGTCTCAAACCTTTGGCCCAATGCCATCTTTCAACATTCTCTGTAGAAAAAAGTTTTCCCTGTATGAATTTTCTTAGAGCTGAGAAATAAAAAGAAAAGAACAGTTTAAGGAGAAATTTCAGATATCTAAACAACCCTACACATGAACCATATATAATATATAGGGACAGTGGTCATCAGCCAGAGATCTTTGGAACTTTGTCAAACAAAGCATCAACAGCTGCTCTGGATGTCTAGTGATCATGCTGGACAGTCGGAGGTCTCTGGAACTTTGTCAAGCAAAGCCTCTACGACTTATCCTCGTGTCTGTGACAGTCTATAGTTAGAAGCTGATCTCTGGGTGGTGTTTGTCAGCTTAGTGGCAATCCTGACTAGGCAGAACATAACAGTTAACTCAAGGGTGTCCACTGTTTACACAGAATGAGGCAGCAGAAGAAACATGGAAGGTTTTTTCCCCAGTGGGTGTTGTTACATAATTCAGGTGGATTTGTTGTTGAGAGCCCTGTCATCTTATTGGGAACCTAAAAGGGTACTGTGAGAAGTGGTAGAAAACCTAATCATTTTAAATGCCACGTTCAGCAGAGCTCAGAAAGGCTTGAGGACCATAATTTGTTAAGTACATCCAAGGTACACAAACTGTTCCAGTTATTTGCTTCAGACTCAAACCTGGAAACATGTACAGAAAGCTAAATGAACCTGATTTCTAAAACTTTATTAATACTCTGTACAACTACTAGTATCATGACATAAAGTTTATATATACACAATAATCTTATAGATTTTATGATAATATACCTTTAAAAATTAGAGAGTAAAATGAAAACCAAAAGATTTATGAGATCAGTGGCAATATAATAATTCCTTATTTTTTTGTTTTCTTCTGTCTCATACCAGCTGGCTCTTCTGGTATGAGACAGGGATTTTGGATTTCCCTTTAGCATGCATACATGGGTTTAAAGAAGGAGAGATGCATGTTCCAACCCCAAGGCGAGCTTTAATCTTTAATTGAATTGAGACCACATACAGACCACTTGACACGTATGTTGTAGAGAGCAGAAGAGAAGATGGAGCTGGGCGATACCACTTGGCCAGTTTACTTCTTTTATTGTCATATTTTCTCTTGATAATTCATTCCTTTTCTTCAGATGTTTCATTTGTCCAGTGGTCTCCAGATTCTTTAGTAGATGTTTTTATTCTCCTGGAAAGATAAAAACAAAACCCTGCCCCAACTCTAACTCCGGTGGATTAAATCTTTTCCTAAGGCAAAATGATTTTTGGCCATAGAAAAAGTATTATATCTCAACTAAAAATTAAAAGAGTTCTTCTGAAAATTTGAAATTAAATATACTCTTACGTATATTTGCTTTTAGATTATAAAGGACATTCACTTTAAATTTCAGCCTGCCTTTTTCAAATGCCTTTTAAAATCACTGTAATTTCTATGTGCCTGCCTCTGTCTCCCAAGTGCTAGGATCAAAGGCAAGTGCCTTCGAAGTGCTGAGATTAAAAGTGTGAACCACCACATCTGGATCTAAGTTTTTCTCTACTTGGAACTTGATCTGTATCAGGCTGGCCTTGAACTCAGAGATCTGCGTGCTTTTTTCTTTTTTCCTTTTTTTTTTTTTTTAAGATTTATTTATTATGTATACAAGATTCTGCTTGCGTGTGTGCCTGGCCGCCAGAAGAGGGCACCAGATCCAAGTATAGATGATTGTGAGGCACCATGTGGTTGCTGGGAATTGACCTCAGGACAGCTGGAAGATCAGACAGTGCTCTTAAACTCTGAGCCATCTCTCCAGCCCATGCTTTTCTCTCTTGAGCATTGGGATTAAAGGCATATACCTCACGAGTGCTGAGATTAAAGGTGTGAGCCACCAACACCCTACTCAGGTATAACTCTAGAATTTAGAAAGCAACTAACTTATAGGGATCTGCCTGTCTCTGCTAAGATTAAAGCCATGGGCTACCACTGCCTTGCTCAAAAAAAAAATTTTTATCTTAACTCCAATTACTCCAACTCTTAGAGATGATTTTAAAAACAAGTTTGAACTGCAGTGACTCTTTTAAAGTTACTTAAAACACTTAAAATCTTTTAACTATGTTTTTAATACAAAACAACAAAAAATCCTTTTTATTTAAGAAGAAAACTCAAAATCTGGTGTCCAAAATGGTATGGGCCACATGACAATCTATAGTCTAACATTCTAACATGATTTAAACCACACGGTTTAAGAAAACCCATTTTTCATTTCATGCCAGTAAAGCAAGTATACCTTTAGTAAATTATTATTTTAAAATGTTATTTTTTTTATGCCTGATTATCTTTTTTACATGGAGGGCAGTTGGTATCTTTGAAAAGCCAACACCTGTCATGTCCTGCTTATGGACAACCTGGGCAGGCTGTGTCTGTTCTCAATAATACCTTTTAACATTTTTCTCAGAAGCATTCTTTACTTTATAGATTGTTTCTGAGATTGGAGAAATGTTAATCTGTGTTTTCTGTTGCTGTAACAAATCACATCTCTGTAAATTCATGGCCATATTGTCCACATATGGCTTTAATTATCCTATTTGTCCTTCTGGCCCTATACACTCAACCCATCTTTCACTTTGTTTTGCCTGAGATAAAGTTCCAATCCCTAGAAGCTAGATATTTCCTTCCTGAAGCAGCCAATCTGGATGCCAAGATTCTGGTGAAATTATTATTATAGCTTCTTCTGTGTCTACCAAACCTTCAATTCCAGAGTCATTTAATTTTATTTTTAGCATAGGTCTCTGATCCTTTACAGAAGTTTGCCAATATATTTGTTTCTTTCTTTTTTTTAAAGTAATTTATTCAGATTACATCTCAATTGTTATCCCCTCATTTTTATCCTCCCATTCCCCCCTCCCTCCCTCTTTCACCTTATTCCCCTTTCCTAGGTCTGTAACATATGATCACAGCCTGTCAGGTCTTATCCTGGTAGCCTGCTTCCCCTTCCTCTGAATGCCATGAGGCCTCCCCACCAAGGGGAAGTAATCAAATATGGGGCACCACAGTTCATGTCAGGGTCAGTCCCCACTCTCGACACAACTGTGGAGAATGTGCTGTCCATTGGCTAGATCTGAATAGGGGTTCTAGGTTTACTGCATGCATTGTCCTTGGTTGGTACAGCAGTTTGAGCAAAACCCCTGGGTCTAGATCTGCCAGCCTTGATGGTCTTCTTGTAGATTTCTAGGACCCTCTGGATCATTCTATTTCCCCATTATCCCGTACCTCTCTCACCTGGAGTCCAGATAGGAGGTCCTAGCATCTATACCAATCTCCTGCTAAGTGAAGACTTTCAGGGTACATCACTGTAGGGCTAGTGTCCAGTTATAAGTGAGTATATACTATGTGTATCTTTCCAGGTCTGGATTAACTCACTCTAGTTCCATCCATTTGCCTGCAAATTTCAGGATTTCTTTCTTCTTAATAGCTCAGTAGTATTCCACAGTTTCTTTATCCATTCTTTGACTGAGGAACATCTAGGTTGTTTCCATGTTCTGCGAATACGAATAAGGCAACTATGAACATGGTTGACCATATGTCCTTGTTGTGTGGTGGAGCATCTTTTGGGTATGTTCCAAGGAGTGGAATAGCTGGGCCTTGAGGAAGCCCTATTCCCAGTTTTCGGAGAAAGCACCAGATAGATTTCCAAAGTGATTGTACAAGTTTGCATTCCCACCAGCAATGAAGGAGTGTCCCCCTTTCTCCACATCCTCACCAGCATGTGCTGGCACTTGAGGTTTTGGTCTTAGCCATTCTGATGGGTGTAAAATGGAATCTCAGAGTCGTTTTGATTTATTTGCATTTCTCTGATGAGTAAGGACATTAAGCATTTCTTTGTTTCTCAGCCATTTGATATTCCTCTGTTGAGAATTCTGTTTAACTCTGAGCTCCATTTCTTAATTGGGTAATTTGGTTTGGTGGTGTTTAATTTCTTGAGCTCTTTATACATTTTGGATATTAGTCCTTTGTCATATGTAGGGTTGGTGACGATCCTTCCCCAGTCTGTAAGCTGTCACTTTTTTCTATTGAAAGTGTCTTCTGCCTTACAAAAGCTTCTCAGCCTCATGAGGTCCCATTTATTAATTATTGACCTTAAGGCCTGGGCTGTTAGAGTTCTGTTCAGGAAGTTGTCTCCTGTGCCAATGTGTTCCAGGCTCTTCCCCACTTTTTCTTTAATGTCTCTGGTTTTATGTTGAGGTCTTCAATCCACTTGGATTTGAGTTCTGTGCATGGTTATAAATATGGATCTAAAAAATAAATATGGATCTACTTGCATTTTTCTACATGTAGACATCCAGCTAGACCAACACCATCTGTTGAAGATGCTATCCTTTTTCCATTGAATAGATTCAGTGTCTTTGTCAAAAATCAAGTGTCCATAGGTCTGTGGATTTATTTCTGGGTCTTCAATTTGATTCCATTGACCAACCAACCTATTGCTTTGCCAGTACCGTGCTGTTTTAATTACTGTTGCTCTATAGTATAGCATGAGATCAGGTATAGAGATTCTTCCAGAGGATCTTTTACTGTACAGGATTGTTTTATCTATTCTGGGCCTTTTGTTTTTCCTTATGAAGTTGAGAATTGATCTTTCAATGTCTTTAAAAATTGTGCAGCTATTTTGATAGGGATTGCATTGAATCTGTAAATTGCTTTTGGTAAGATGGCCATTTTTACTATGTTAATTCTCCTGATCCACAAACAAGCAAGATCTTTCCATCTTCTGATGTTATCTTCAATCTCCTTCTTCAGAGATTTGAAGTTTTTTTCAAGCAAGTCTTTCACTTGCTTAGAGTTATTCCTAGATAATTTATATTACTTATGGCTATCATGAAGGGTGCAATTTCTGTAATTTCTTTCTCAGCATGATTGTCATTTTTATACAGAAAGGCTACTGACTTTTTTGAGTTAATTTTGTATCCAGCCACTTTGCTGAAGGTGTTTATCAGCTCTAAGAGTTCTCTGGTAGAATTTTGGGAGTCACTTATGAACACTATCATATCATCTGTGAATAGGGACAATTTGACTTCCTCCTTTACTATTTGGATCCCCTTGATCTCCTTTTGTTGTCTTATTGTTCTAGCTAGACCTTCAAGAACTATATTAAAGAGATATGGAGAAAGTGGGCAGCCTTGTATGGTCCCTGGTTTTAGAGGAATTTACTTGAGTTTCTCTCTCCATTTAATTTGATGTTGGCTATTGGCTTGCTGTATATAGCCTTTATTATGTTAAAGTATGTGCCTTATATTCCTGAACTCTCCAAAACTTTAAACATGAATGGGTGTTGGATTTTGTCAAATGCTTTTTCTGCATCTAAGGATGATCATTTTTTTTCTTTCAGTTTATTTATATGGTGGATTACATTACTGGATTTCCATATATCAAACCATACCTGCATGCCTGTAATGAAACCTACCTGGTCATGGTGAATGATGTCTTTGATGTGTTCTTCTATTCAGTTTGTGTGTATTTTATTGAGAATTTTTGCATCAATGTTCATAAGAGAAATTGGTCTGAAATTCTCGTTCTTTATTGAGTCTTTGTGACGTTTAGGTATCAAAGTAACTGTGGCCTTGTAGAATGAGTTTGGTCATATTCCACCCATTTCTATTTTGTGGAATAGCTTGAAGAGTATCAGTATTAGCTCTTCTTTGAAGAGCTGGTAGAAGTCTGCACTGAAATCATCTGGCTCTGTTTTTCTTTCTTCTTTTTTTTTTTTAATGACTGCTTCTATTTCTACAGGAGAAATAGGACTATTTAATTTGATTATCTGATCTTGATTCAATTTTAGCAAGTGGAATCGATCAAGAAAATTGTCCATGTCTTTTAGATTTTCAAATTTTGTGCCATATTATTCTTTGAAGTAGGACCTAATGATTCTTTGTATTTCTTCAGAGTCTGTTGTTATGTCTCCCTTTACATTTCTGGTTTTGTTTATTTGGATAGTGTCTCTCTACCTTTTAGTTAGTTTGGCTAATGGTTTGTCTATCTTGTTGATTTTCTCAAAGAACCAACTCCTGGTTTTGTTGATTCTTTGAGTTGTTCTCTTTGTTTCTAATTTACTGATTTCTACCCTGAGTTTGATTATGTCCAGCCATACTCTCTTCTTGGGTGTTTCTGCTTCTTTTTATTCTAGGGCTTCCAGATGTGGAGTTAAGTTGCCTATATTGAGATGTTTCTAATTTCTTTATGAAGGCACTTAGTGGTATGAATTTTCCTCTTAGCACTGTTTTTAATGTGTCCCATAAATTTGAGTATGTTGTATCTTCATTTTTATTGAATTTCAGGAAGTCCTTAATTTATTTCTTTATTTCTTCTCTCACCCAGTTTTCATTAAGTAGAGAGCTGTTTATTTTCCATGTTTTGTAGGCTTTTTGTTATTTCTGTTGTTTTTGAAGTCCAGCTTTAGTTCATGGTGATCTGATATAATACAAGGTATTATTTCAGTCTTCTTGTATCTGTTGAGGCTTGCTTTGGACCTACTGTATGATCAGTTTTGGAGAAGGCTCCATGAGGTGCTGAGAAGAAGGTATAACCTTTTGTGTTTGGGTAAAATGTTCTGTAGGTATCTGTTGATACATTTGATTCATGACATCTGCTAGTGTTATTATTTATCTATTTAGTTTCTGTTTCACTGACCTATCCTTTGGTGAAAGTGAGGTGTTGAAGTCTCCCACTATTAATGCGTGGGGATTGATGTGTGATTAACCTTTGTTAATATTTCTTTTACAAATGTGGATACCTTTGTATTGGGGCATAGATATTCAGAATTGTGCTGTCATCTTGGTTGAACTTACTTTGATGAGTATGAAGTGTCCTTCCTCATCTTTTTTGATTAATTTTGGTTGAAAGTCTATTTTGTTAGATATTAAAGTGGCAACACCAGCTTACTTCTTGTGTCTGTTTGCTTGGAATACCTTTTTCCAGCCCTTTATCCTGAGGTAATGTCTATTATTGTGGCTGAGATGTATTTCTTGAATGCAGATGAATGTTGGGTCTTGTTTATGCAGCCACTCAGTCTGTGTCTTTTTATTGGAGAATTGAGACCATTGATGTTGAGAGATATTAATGACCAGTGACTATTAAGTCCCTTGATTTTGATGTTGGTTGCAGTAGAGTGTTTGTGTGGTTATGTTTTGCAACAATGAAGTTATCTATTTCCTGTGTTATTTTGGCTGTAGTTTATCACTTTGGGTTGGAGTTTTCCTTGTAGTAATTTCTTTAGGGCAAGATTTGTAGATAAGTACTGTTTGAATTTGTTTTTGTCATGTAATATCTTGTTTTCCCTGTCAATGGTTATTGAAAGTTTCACTAGGTATAATAGTCTGGACTGGCATCTGTGGTTTCTTAGGGTTTGCAGGACCTCTGTCCAAGGCCTTGTGGCTTTCATGGTCTCTGTTGAGAACTTGGGTGTAATTCTGATAAGTTTGCCATTATATGTTACTTGGCATTTTTCCCTTGTTGCTTTTAATACTTTTCTTTGTTCTGTACATTTTGTGTTTGGATTATTATGTGATGGGAGGATTTTCTTTTCTCTTCTCTTCTATTTGCTGTCCTGTAGGCCTCTTGTATGTTTATTTGCATCTCTTCTTTAAATTGGGGAAATTTTCTTCTATGATTTTGTTGAAAACATTTTCTGGGGCTTGGAGCCAGGTGTCTTCTCTTTCCTCAATTCCTTTTATCTTCAGGTTTCATCTTTTCATGGTGTCCTTGATTTCTTGCATGTTTTGTGTCAGGAATTTTTCAGATTTACCTTTTCTTTGATGGTTGCATCAAATTCTGCAATTCTATCTTCTACTTCCAAGATTCTTTCCTCCATCTCTTGAATTCTGTTAGAGAAGCTTACTTCTGTATTTCCTGCTTTCTGTTCTAAGTTCTCTCATTTCTGGCTTTCTTCTGTCTGTGCTTTTATCATTGTTTCCATTTTCATCTTCAGATATTGAACTGTTTTATTGATTTCCTTCATCTGATTGTATGTATTTTCCTGAATTTCTTCCAGTGATTTCTTCATTTCCTCTCTATAGGCCTCTTTAATGTCCTCAATCTGTTTGGCTGCATCTTTCTGCATTTGTTTACATATTTTATTCATTTCTTCCATTATCATCTTCATTTCTAAGGATTTGAGATCATTTTCTTGTGCTTCAGTTGTGTTTGAGTTCCCAGGGTTGAATTCTTTGGGCTAGCTCGGTTCTAGAGATACCATATTGTTTTGGTTTTTGCTGTTTGTGTATTTTACTCTGGTCTTTAGTCATCTTGCTGTCTCTGACGTTGGGAGGTAGTATCTGGTGTCCTTCGCTGGTTGTTAAGAGCAATTCGTTGGTGAGTGTTTATAGGCCAAGAACCCTCACCTGTGGGATCAAGGAACCCTCCCCTGAATCAGGCAGGTGACCTAGTTTCAGCTCCAGGGGACTTTGATCCACACCCTGGGCTCCCCACTGGGTCAGCAAAGGCAAGTTCTGGTGCTCTTCAGGCCAACAATCAGTTTAAGGTAGTATAGATAAGACCAGTTATTGTGCCTTTGACTGGGCTTTGAAAAACTTTCCCTCAGGCCCTGGGGCTTTGGGAGGCTAGGCTCAGTCCACCCTAGAGTTCTGGAACCCCTGTGGCTTGCATCAGTTGCCCAGGCTTCTGCCTGATCCATCCAGGCCATGGGGTCTAGGTTCAGTTCAGCCTGAGAGAGCAGATACTGCCCTCTGGCTTGTGGCAGTTGTCTAGGCTTCCACTAGATCTGTTCAGGCTGGTTCGGTCCAGCCTGAGAGCTCTGGAATGACTCTCTGGGTTGGGGTGGATCACTAGGTTTCTGCTCAAACCCCTCAGGCCAGTTCAGTCCTGCCCAAGTGTGTGGGAACAGTCTGCTGGGGTGGCTGGGTAGGTTTCTGCAGGATCTATTCAGGCCAAACTGCCTTATATCACCCAACCAGAGAGTGTGGCTATGGCACTGTAGCTGGAGAACATGTCCATGGCCACCTGGGCCCCATGGGAGCCCCGTGGGAGCCAGGGTCCCTTCATGGACTAGCAGGATGATGTGAGGTCAGATCTATCCCAGATCCACACTCTCAGCTCCCCCTGGGCCAGCAGACACTGAAGCTATTTCTCTGTACCCCACCAATCAGTCAGAGAGGGAGAGAGAAAGAATGAAGGCACAGCATGACAGGCTGTGCTGGGCATTGGATACCGTGCCCTTGTAGTTGCCCACCACTGAGGCTTTCTGTGGACTGGCAGGGTGGTCTGAGGTCAGATTCACCCATTTTCCTGGGTTCTCCCCAGGCCAGTAGATTCAGACTCTGGTGCTTCACCATCCACTGTTCAGTACCAGATACAGAGTCCATGATTTAGAGCACAGCCGCAGCTTGCAGGCTGGTATGGGTCCAGACTCTGGGGACTGGGCACCTGTCATCCATGGGCCAGTTGGATGGCCTGAGGCCAGACCAACCTGTGCTCTGCACTGTGTAGACCCCTTTCACCTAGGACTCTCCAGGTCTTGTGGTCTGTAGCTCCCAGCCAGGTCCCTAGTCTCTGTCCTACAGATCAGAGACTGTGTGTATTTGGCACTGCCATCTTGGATCCCAATATATTTGTTTCTGTTTTGTTTTGTTTTGTTTTATCTGTTGAGGCTGTTCTGTTCTTAATTACATCCAGAGCAGTGTTGTTTATAACAACAGGCACTAAATCTTTTAATTGCTCTGTGGATGAGTTTCTCCTATGCTGACAGGGAATGATTGAATGGAATTTGATGTTGGAGCCTAAGGGAGGCCCCATTTGGAGTTTCCTGAAGGCAAAGGGTTACCTTGCCTACCTACCTCTTGTTGATTGGCCTCATTAGTTCAGTACCTGCCCTTGCTGCATTTTCTGCATACTCCAGACACTGGAGCCTTCTTTTTGGATTATCTCTAGAAAAACCATTGTTTCTAGGAAAGCCTTGCCTCCAATCCTTTTTCAAATGACCTTGTTTACCACAATTAAAACATTTGCCATTTTGACTTTTCCTAAATCTTTTAGAAATTACTTCTCCTATCATATTATCATCATAAACATGAGATCCAATTTCAGCTGTATGCCTAATCTATTTCTCTAATCTATGCCTTTAAATGTATAAGAACTCTTTTCCATTCTTAATTAGCATTTTTCAAAAGGCAAAGTTTCAATTAGTACTTTTCAGACATTGGAATCTGATACTATTCTATTTATAGCTGAAGTAAATCTTTGAAAGAAAAATCAGTGAAAGCTTCTCTTGGGTCTTGTATAATTTTAGTAAATGACTCAGACCTCTTTCCTGATTCTTCAACCTTATGCCAAGCATTTAAAGTTGCTTGATGACATAGTACCAATGTGTGATCATCAAATTCCAACTGCCTTTGTAAGTCAACATATTGACCTTCACCTAGCAACTGATCCTGGGAAATATCAATCCTTCTGGCCTGATTCCATAGTTTTATGTCCTTCACTTCCTCTTTCCATTGAATGCCATTGTAACTGAGGACCAGGTTCCAATACTGATGTTGTCAGTTTTTTCCAGTCTTGGAGGATAATCCTATTCTGAGTTGACCATGAATTTAGAATCTGCTTCACATAGGCTCCTATGCATGCCATAGGAGACAACAGATTCCTTAAGTCTCCTCAAATCTAATGTCTATAGGTACCCATTCAATTTTATTATCACCTTGTGGGTGTCTATCATCTCCTGGAATGTCTTGTATAGTAACTGGATATACTAAAATTGGTTTTCTAACAACATTAAGCTGCCTGCTTCCAGATTTATAATGCTGTGGTATGGTAGGCTCTTGTCTAACTTTCTCTGTCTGTGTGTGAGTGTTTTTCTTAATCTCATTTATAAGTCTCTCTAATTTTCCTTCTAAGGCTTGTATCTTTCCATATTTTTCTTTTTCCTGTATCTCTAAAGGTTTTTTTTTTCTTAGTGTGGGTACAGAAAGCCATTATGGCTATCAAGAATGAAGTATAAAATAAAAAATGATAATAATCACAATTGGTATTGGGACAATTTCAGCTAAGCCATTTAGCTTTTCATTCTTTGCTTTTTTCAGCCCATCTAGAGTAGCACTATACAGGGTTTAAAGCCTTCTATTACTTCCCATCCTTGACTCTCTCCTTGAGGATTTTTCAGATCACTTACCACATCTGATGGCTTCTCAGTTTGTCCTCAGCTGGAGTGATATCTCTGTCTGTGGGGTGTGCCACTCATTGGAATGCCAAAATGTCATCACTTTTCTGAGTGCACGATTTCATATGAATTTTGTAGAAAGGCAAATAGTCAGGTAATAGCAGAAGAAATCTTCTACCCATCAGTCCTTGCGTTTACTAATGCCCTCACTGTTGTGAGAGATAAAGAGCCAGAGGACCCAGCTAAGATATACGTTGATTTCCTGATCCACAGAAACTACAATAAGTGATATTTTAGTGTATTGTGTGACAATGAACAATACAAGTGATGAATGAGTATTTAGACATACTGGCTGTAACCATCACGATGTGCTAACCTCCATTCTCCACTGCCCCCGATGACTTGCAATTGTTCTTCTCTTCCTATACGGAGGCCAACATTTTCAGGCAGACTTGCTTAGTATGTTTTCTGCTGTTTCCCAGTGGCCTCAACCACTGATAAGAGTTTGGCATTTAGCATTTATCATACCAACTCCTCATACACTAAAATGATTTCTTTTGTCTTTGCACCATAAAGCCATGGTGATTGTTCTCACTAGACGCTGACTCTGAGATCCACACCCACATTTCACTGCCATCTCTCTTTCCTCACACTTTCCTGGTCCCTTTGAACTCACCTTTGCTCTCTGTTCTTGGAATCCATTTGCCTCTTCATCTCTACTTTACCTCCTACAAACTCTTTTCTCCTGCCTTTGCTTTAATTTACACAAAAACAAAAAACACTATTTACTTTCTGGAAGTGTTCACATTTGTCTGCAAAGAACAGCTTCTTTTTGGAAATAACGTCAGAAAGAATAACACAAGTGGGGGTAGATTTCGGGAAGAGACCAGAACAGTCTTCACTGAAGGTTTTGTTTTGTTTCCACCCACTTCCCATATCAAAACATCCCCTGTGGCAGTTAAAAGCTGCTGGCTACCCCAACTAAAGTGTTTTTGTAGGAGCTGTCAGAAAATAGTTCTGGGAACACTTTTGAGTTATTACATGTGGGTTACATAAGCACTGAGCACTTGTTAAAACATTCAACATGTGAGAGAATTGAGTCACTCACCAGTGAGTCAAAGCTTTAGCTTTGCAGTGTGACTAGCATGCTCATCTGAGATTTAGGCAGCCTGGAAAAGAAAATTATGAAAAATCAACAGAAGGCTATTCACTTCCAGGAGCCTGTACTCTGAGCTCTTAAACACACGGTTATAAGTATTTTGTACTTAGATTAAATATGATCTTAGGTATAACTATAATAGGACCAGACACGTTACAAAGAAGAGTTGGAAAGCAAGGAAAATTCTTTATTTGTTTAAATTTATCTTCTTCAAGAGACCCACACACACACACTGGCCTGGGTAAAAGGAGGAGTAGTAGTCCATTCCTCTAAACCAAAATGGACAGTATAATTTAAATCTCTCATGTCCTCCAGGGCCACCTGGGTGGAAAAGTGCTTCCTTGAACTATGTACATATTTAACATCCTCTGCCTCCTTCCTGTTGCCAAGCTCCTCAAAAACAAAAGACAAAAGCGATCTCTTGGCACAACGACAGCCTTAACTACCCTGACACGTTTATTTTTTTAATTATTTTATTTTTTGAGACAGGGTTTCTCTGTGTAGCCTTGGCTGTCATGGAACTTACTCTGTAGACCAGCCTGGCCTCAAATTCAGAGACCCACTGCCTCTGCCTCCCTCAGTGCTGGGATTAAAGGTGTGCACCACCACTGCCCGGCTACACACTTCCAAAACCTCATTTGTGTGTCAACTCTGCCCTCCATCTGGAACAACAGCAAAGTCTAAGTTTTGCTTGGCTATTTAATGTTTCCAGTATGGCTGCCTCCTATCTTCTACCCTTCTGTCTTTTCCACAAGCTGGAAGTTAGCCTTCTCTGGAAAAGGGGACACCAAGGGTCTTCACATCAGTTTAGCATCCAAGGCAATGGTCGTTACTCATTTGTCTGGTCTTTGTGATTAATGTCAGTCACTAAAGTTTTCTACCATCACTGCTCTGCACATGTAAATAAACCATTGCTAGTACATGCTTACATCAGACCTATGCCCAAAGGCAACCCTTCATGTGCAACTTCATTATTGATTTGTCAAATTATATCCTGGCTAAAAAGGAGAAATTGTTCATATGAATTTTTGCAAAAAGTATATCCCTGTGAAAGTAAGGAAACTTGATAAAAAAAAACATTTTCTTGGTTTTTTTAATGTGTTAGAGAGAATTCAATTCCTAAGACATGGTGTACTAAATTAAAGGTCTGAAATAACTTCAGAAGAAAGGAGAAATGAGCTATCATGTATCTTCATAGAAAAACAGAACATCAAAACCTAAAAGTCGTCTGGATAAATAATCACATTGAAAACACCTTTGTTTGTTTACATCTACTATAGTTGTTCTTTTCATTCACTGGACCTTGGCTCATACAATTGAATTTGATTAAATCTGTCATCTGCTTCAGGGAAGAAAAGAACTCTGGAAACCCTGAACTGCTTCATCGATACAACCTGAAGCTTTCTAAGCAATCCTGTAACAGTAGACTGTGCTCACAGTACATCCTTAGTCCAGGATACTAAGTGGAGCCCTTCCTGGGTTCTGAGACAGTCTGGGAAAGAGACGCTATCACTAGCCTGCTGCCCAAGCAAGAGTTTTCATCTAAACTTTAAAAGAAAGTCGAAATCTATTCATTCAGTAATGAGGCCAGATGACTTTAGTCAATTCTAATAATAACAGAATGAAGGAAAGTAAAGCCCCTTAGCTATTTCATGTGGGTTTTATTAATACATATCACAAATGAGACCTATTATCGTTAGTTATCCTTCCCGTACTCCCTCCTCCTCCACCGTGCTCTCCCATCCCTGACCCCACTTAACTATTCCTGTTCCACTAATCCACTTTCTCCCTTCATACCACCTGTGTCCTATCCCCTTCCCTCAAAGCACCCAGTATGCTCCCTTGATAGTTTCCTGACTTTTATGGCCACCTCAACTTAGTACACTTATGTAAAGTTGCAAATCTAGCAACCATATGTGAGAAGGAATATGCAATAGTTCTTCTGGGTCTGCATTACCTTACTCGGAATGATGGTGTCCAGCTCCATACATATACCTATCAATTTCATTTTTCTTCACAGCTGAATAATATTCCACTCATCAGCTGATGGATCTCTAGGCTATTTCTATTTCCAGACCTCTGTGCATATAGCAGCAATTACATGGCTGAGCAAATATCTCTGTGGTCGGATGTGGTCTCTGGATATGTGCCCAGAAGTGGCATAACTAAGTCATATAGTACATCTATTCCCAGTTTCCGGAGGAACCTCCACACTGGGTTCCATAGTGACTGTACCAGATTGCACTCCCACCAGCAAGGAATAAGTGTCCTATTGCACCACTTCCACACCAGTATTTGCTGTCATTCGCTTTTTGGATCATAGTTTCTCTGACTGGGATAATGTCACATTCTTTAAAATGCCACATGGACACCTACTACTGCCAAAGCTTCTTAAAATATTTACATGTACATCATATACATATACATATAATTGCAGATATTATGTTGGTCAGTTCATTGTTACTTGACATAAGCTAGAGTCCGCTGAAAAGAGGCAACCTCAATTGAGAAAATGCCCTACCAGATTAGCCTAAGGACAAGCCTGTGGGGACACTTTCTTGAGTGATGATTGATGTCTAAATGCGGGGCAGTGATACCCTTAGAGAGGTTGTTCTGGAGTGTGTGAAACCAACACATGTATAGGGAGCACAAAGTGGACTCCAAGGGTTTAAAAACAGTGAGAGACAGAGAACACATAAAGCCGGGGAAAGTGGGGATGGGTAGGAAGGAATTGCAAGTGAAGGGATGGGAATAGATTTGATAGTCATGTATGAAATTCACAGTAAAATACTAAGAAGGCATGGTGGAGGAAGGAGTATGGGGCAGGATAACTAACTATAATAAGGGCTTACTTCATGGACAACATTGATATTTAGCCTTATGAAATTCCTAAGATAACTTTACAGTCACATAATATTCTTATGTGAAATTCTCAAAAAAAAAAAAAAAAAAAAAGAAGAAGAAGAAGAAGAAGAACTAATATGGACACCGAGACCAGTGACAAATCTTCATAGCCATGCCATAAAATCTTCAGCTTCTAAAAGTTTTATTTTTACTTTGCCCAGGGAAGGCTAAGCATCTTTTCTGATGTCACAGGTTTCCCCCACACCATTCTTGAGATTATGATGAGTTAAGTAAGAACTCGGGGAATACCAATCAAACCCGATTGTTGTCTTCATCTCTGTGCCACTATATCTTTGTAGAAGACACAGAAACAGTTCCCTCCAATGTTAAGACTCTTAGTCTTATCTTTAACATCATCAAGGATGTCTCAGAGTATAGACTCTTTTCTCCCTGTGATAACCCCAGCTATTGACCAACCAATATTGTGGTACAAGAGCCCACCCTTTCATTCAATGCAAGCCTCTTCTAATGGATATTTCTTGCTCTGAATTCTCTGTTGGATGTCTAGAGAGTGTTTGCCCTGCACTGCTGTATGCTAATGTTTCCTGATCAATCCTGATTCTTGTTTTTTTCTTACCACTGACATCTCTGCCTCATAAACCTGTTATATCCCTGTCTTGAAGGGCCCATATGAAAATTATCCCAACAAGTAAGTGATGTATTAATAAGTGTTCTCTAAAGTAACAGAACTTATAAAATATACATATATACATACAGTGTGTGTGTGTGTGTGTGTGTGTGTGTGTGTGTGTGTGTGTGTGACTTATTGGAATGACTTACAGGCTGCAGCCCAGCTAATCCAACAATGGCTGGCTGTGAATGGGAAGTTCAAGAGTCAAGCAGTTGCCTAGTCCACAAGGCTGTGTGCCTCAGCTGTTCTTCTCTATCCGCTGGAATCTCAGAGAAGTAAGCTCCCATGCCAGTGAAGGAACGGGTGTGCCAGCAAGGCAAGGGCAAGCAGGCAAAGAGCAAAAGCTTCCTTTGTCTACAACCTTATATAGACTTCCCAGCAGAATCTATGACCCAGACTAAAGGTGTGTCTTCCCTCCTCAAGACCCACCTCAAGATCCAGGTCAAAGATGTTTGTCTTCCTACCTGAAAGGTCCAGACTAGATGTAGATTCACCCACTTCAAACCAAGCAAAAACTTTCCCGATACTCCATTATTGGATTGTAGTTCGTTCAAGATGTAGTCAAGTTGACAACCAAGAACAGCCATCCCACATGGTAACCTGGATTTGACACTGGTTCCCTTATTCTTAAAGCACATAGAAGAGCCCATTCTAGGTTGAGCAGTGGACACATCTAGTCCCTTACACAACATAGTGGCTCAATTACTAAAACTTTTCACCGGATGAGAACATCAGAGCATAGGAATGGATAAGGGAGCGTTTGCCCACACTGTCCACTCTCATTCGGCAAAGGATTTGAATTCTGGAAAGGATTCTAGGCATGGAAGGATTTGTTACTATGGTGACAGGCTCTTGGAGAAAGTGATGGCCTAGGAGGAAATTGAAATGTCCAAATTTCCATAGCTGACTAGAAAAGCCTGGGGAAAATGGGCATGCTAGAGCTGGTGTGAGGACAGAAAACCTTATGATGTTATTTTTTTAAGAAGAGCCAAAATACGCTATTCACCAAGACCATCAAGAAGAGACTGGCACACCTGCATCTTTAAGGATCCAGCTTCGGCTTCTCACTACAGGTTGGGGAAGGTCGCATGGAACTTGGCTCTTTGGTGACAGTGATGATGACAGGGCCCTAAGGCCAAAGAGAATGAGTCAACATTCAACATCCAAACCCAGAGCATCACAAGGACAAAATAACTAGCAATGCCAGGGTACTAACCTAAAGGGAGCTGTGAATGTGGTTAATAGCACATGGTGAACAGGAGTAATATAAATATGCAGAAATGCAATGAGGATGCTTCTTACCTGACATAAAGATAGAAGGTCATGAGTGAAAAAGGGACCTGAGAATGGTGTCCTGGTTCTGTTCTCACCTACTTGGCACTAGTGGAGTCATCTGGACAGAGGAATACCAATTGAGATAATGCAGCATGCATACTGCCTATAAGCAAGTCTGTAGGACGTATTCTTGATGGACGTGGAAGGGCCTATCCCACTTGTTGGATCTGGGTATTATTTAAAAAATGGGCTGACCAAGTCCTGGGACACAAGCCAGTAAGTAGCACCAACCCATTGTGTCCGTTTTAGTTCCTGCCTCCAGGTCCCATGCTCTGACTTTGTTGATAAGGCACTGTGTGTGGATGTATAAGCCACCTGTTCCTCTCCAAACTGCTTTTGGTCATGGTGTTTATCAAAGCAGTGGAAAGAAAACTAAGACAGATCATTATGCCATTAAAAGTCACAATATTATCCAGCTTCTGTATATGTACCAGGTATTAATCTCACTGTCTGTCTGTCTGTCTGTCTGTCTGTCTGTCTGTTCCTTCTTTTCTCTTTCCTCCCCCATCCTCCTCTTTTCCTCTCCCCCTTTCTTCTTTCCCTTCATTACAAAGACACCTGTATCACCTGGCAATCCCATAGAATGCTATGTTGATCCATGTTTTCAGTCTTCCCATGTTGGTTTTTTATTTTGTTTTTTTGTCACACTAGAAGCAGTCACTGAGGTACCTCACTTACTCTCCTAGTTATTTTTCTATTGTTGTGAAGAGACCATGGCAAGCTCCAAATTAACCTTTTTCTTCTCTTAGTTTCCTTGGCCATGGTGTCTCTTCACAATAGAAAAATAATTAAGAGACTAGGTGAGATACCACAGTGACTACTTTTAGTGTGACAAAAAAACAAAACAACAACTCAACAACAACATGGGAAAAATCCCCAGAAGGAAACAGGAAGAAAGGCACCGCCAGTGTCACCTAGCCCAGAAGCCCACAAAAGCAGCTCATAGACAGAGTCCCTTCATTTGCCAGAGAGAAAGGGAGTTCAGTCTAGCCCTTCAGCACAAAACCCAGGATGAGACCCATCACAGTGAAACCAAGACTGGGATGCACCTCACAACCCCTACCCCAAACCAAGTCCATCACAGTGCACCCTAGTGTGAGGCAGACCCAATGGCTCCTACCCCCAATTGGAGACCTACAGGTTCAGCCACAGAACTACATTAGACGACTAATGAGAAGACTCTCATCAACCAAGGAACAGAGTGTGAGTATTGGTACTCAGTGCTAGGTGACCATGGTTAGACCGTCCAAGAGACAGGAGACGAAGAGCTAGTACCATGCCAGAGCTTTCAGACAGTCTCTAGAACTGCACTGGCACCAGGCATGGACCTATCTAGTGGGACAGAATCAGGGTCCAGCCTACATCACTGCTGCCTTTAGAGTGGGTCTGAGGCACTCAGGTAATCTATCTTGGTGGCAGTGTTCGTGACAAAAGTGTAATCTCCACCACTCGTTCCCCAAGCCTATGCGGTGACTCTGTCTCCAGGTGAGGTCACACCCTCAGGGGTCCTTACACCTGCTCCAGAACCAAGTAGAGCCCTGCCTCCTGGTGGGATAGACTCCACTCATGTATTGGCACGCATCACAACCAGCAATGGCAGGGATGTGGGTGCGTTTGAAAACGGTGAAGGGTGACGTTTGCGCTGATGGTGAGATCCATGTGTGACCCACATCAGTGTCACTCCTAATGGCCAAAGGACTTCTTTTAACAGGACTGCAAAACAACAAGCAACAAGAGGCTATTTACTCGACATAGAAGAGGGGAGACCACAGAACGTTGCCCCAGAACTTAGTGCTCAGGTGGTGAGACGTAATGGGTGGGAGTTAGTTTCCCCTTCTATGGCCTGCCCGTAGACAGAGCCTCTGGACAGCGCTGATCCTGGGGAAAGACAGGCGGCCTCGTCTACTGGATCTCTATTCCAGTCAGCGTCACCTACCACCTACGGCTGATTGTAGAAGCCTTTGGCCACATGCCCAGCTCAGGGATAGGAATCAGACGGCAGCACGGGCCTTGGACCTGCCCCAGCACGGTGCTGGTCTCAGTGAAGTGTGGACTCAGCCATGTGATACATTCTGGTCACATTGGTGGGCAGAGACTTGGTTTAGAAGCCTGGGGTTTGTCTACACACACACACACACACACACACACACACACACACACACACACACACAGTGATTGTAGCTTCTATCTTCTCATTGATCTAACAAAATCCTTGACCAAAAAAAAAATGTAATAAAAAATTGTTTATTTTGGCTTACATTTCATCATGACAGAGAAGGTGTGACAATGGGACCAAACAGTAATCAAGGAAAAGGGGAGCACCAGTGTTCATCTTGGTTTGGTTTGGTTCGCTTTTTTTCTTTTCCTTTTTCTCTTTTTTTTAAGTTAGTCTGGGACCCCAGCACAGGAGAGAATGCCACTCACACTTAGGGTGTATCTTCCCACCCCAGTTTGGAAACTCCCTCAATGACACACACAGAGGTGAGGCTCCTATAGCTGGGTCTAATTCTAGGCAAGTAAACAATAAAAATTAAACATTGCATGTTCAGGATGAGCAGAATCCTTCAGTGCCTTACAAAACTCTATGGCTATATATGGTGCACAGGGCCCATCCTGACCCTACTGATAGCCTTGTGGGGATGGACCACCCTTCTGTGGAAGCCCCAGTCCCTGTGTAAAATACCATCTACAGACACAAGACAAACTTAGTTTTGGATGGCCCTCTTGCTGAGGCAGTGACAACATACAAACAGTAGGCTTGGGAAATATTTGGTCTAGTGCTGAATTAGTAAAAGTCAGAAAAAGCTCTCTCTCTCTCTCTCTCTCTCTCTCTCTCTCTCTCTCTCTCTCTCTCTCACACACACACACACACACACACACACACACACACAGCCTGCTTATATTTCTGGAAAGATAGGCACACACACACAAAAAAAAGCCATAAGACAAGAACTGGAATAAATCCCTAATTTTTCAAATCCCACATGATATCTCATGCCAGTAAGCATCATGAGCTTTTAGGAAGTTTAACCTTCCTCATGGTCACAATATGTGCCAAAAAAAAAAAATCCCCAATCAAAGAGCAACCAATAGGAAACTTTTGCTTCGGAGAAGACACAGAAATGATTCAACACTCTAATGGAGAAATTTAATCGACAGATGGAAGCAATTAAAAAGTCACACATTAACTGAAATTGAAAAAGCAATAGGAGGCATCAACAACAGGATCAGTTCAACAATTGGAATTAGAGGTGGGTCCAGTTATGTCAAATCATTAGTCCACCTACTTTACCTGCCAATAGATCTGGGCTACATTTTCCCAGGCAAAGAGAGGCTGTGAGTAGAAACAGTTCAAGAGCTCTTGACACAGGGCTGTCTGTGCTGGCTGACTAACAATCCTTTTGCTTAAGACAAGCAGAGAAAACAGGGAGAGTTTAACAGCTGCCAATCGAGGAGTCACATTGCCTCACCCCCTCCCCATACGTGCTTGCTTAAAGAGACACGGAGATGAGGGGACGGACCCCAACAGTGCTGAAAGAATCTATTATTAACAACGACAGGGATTTTTAGCAGAACTGAGCAGGGCTTTGACAAGGTGTCAGTCACATCTGCCCAGTGGCCCATGTGTTGGGTCTCCTTCATCTGTCTCACCTCTATTACAATGAACATTTATTAACTCAAGTATTTTAACAACCTCAAATAAATCATTAACAATGGACAAAATACCTTGCCCATGAAATTAATAGGTGACATACTTTAGTCACGCCTGTCAACTAATTCAATGCTTCAAACTGCAGTGACAGCGGTTGTTATCTCTGCTCTTTAAAATATTAGGGACCGAGTGCAGAATGTGAGTTAAGTTGGATGAATGGATAGTTTGTGGGTAACTAATTGCATCTACGATTCACCCAGGAGTTAACTTAGTTACTTTCCTGTTGCTCTGATAAAGTATGATGGGCAAGGTAATGTATAGAAGAAAGTGTTTATTATGGCGATGGTTGCAGAGGGATAAGAATCCATGAGGGAAGATTGGAGCGACGGCCACTGGAGCTGGAAAGCGCGGGCTCACATCTCCAACCTGCAGTCAGGAAGCAATCAGAGTGAATTGGGAAAGGTATGCAGCTTTTCCCAATGCCCAAAGTCCTCCCTCAGTGACTTCCTTCAGCAAGACACCACCTCATAAACAGTCCCCCAACTGGGAGCTGAGTACTAAATCCCCAAGACTATGGGGACATCCTATTCAAGACACCACACGCACCCCTCGGTCCTCCCAGGCTCATGATCATACCATAATGCAAAATGCATTTAGTTCCACTCTGACAGTCTCCACATTCTTTCAGGATCAGTCCTTTTTTTAAAGTCTAAAGTCTCTTCTGAGACTCTAGGAAATCTCTTAATTATAACCCTCTGTTAAAAAATAAATAAATAAAAAGCAAGCTGGGCATGGTGGTGCATGCCTGTAATCCCAGCACTTGGATGGCAGAGGCAGGAGGATCTCTGTGAGTTTCAGAGGCCAGCCAGCCTGGTCTACAAAGCAAGTCCAGGACAACCAAGGCCACACAGAGAAACCTTGTCTTGAAAAACTACAATTAAATTAAAAGTAAAATGCAAATTATATACTTTCAACATATAATGGTCTAGAATTTAGGAAGAAGGAAGAAGCGGGAACACAGTAAGGAAACACGGAATCAAAGCAAGCACAAGACTCAGCAAAGCAAATGTCAAATCCTGCCTGTACCTTCGTGTCCAGTGTCAAAGGGCTTAGATGGCTCTGTTCCTCCAGTTTTTCTGCTTGCACTGTCCATCTCTCTCTCTCTCTCTCTCTCTCTCTCTCTCTCTCTCTCTCTCTCTCTCTTGGGGTAGCTCCACTTCCTGTGTGCAGCTCTCCTTATCAGACATCCCACAACCCTGGCACCTCCAGCATCTTTGTGGTTCCAACGCAATCTAAGCTTTATTTCCAAAGCCTCACATAATAGCATCTCAAGGCTGTCACTCAGGGGCTCCACCACACTTTACCCCTCTCAGTGGCTCTCTGAAACCATGGGAGAACAAGCCAGGGCTCTTTACTCTCCTATCCTGCCTAACTTAAAGCCAGCACCTGGTAGACAACAATGCCAGGTTCAGCTACCCGTTTAGGATGGCCCCTGGACCCTTGGATGACATTCCAACAGCTTTTGCTTGTTGCTAGACAGGAGCAAGAAATGCCTTATTCCCCTTCATAATTTTGAGGCTTAGCTGGGTGGGGTCTTGCCTTTCCCTTTATTCCAGTGCAGATCAGGTCTCTCTTTACTCTCCTTATCTCTTTCACATAGGACTTGGTTGCAACATTCAGTTCCATGCCTCTCTTTCTCTCTTCAAGCATTACATTTTATATTTCTTTCTGCCCCATTTGCTTTTCTTCACTGTAGACCTGAATAACCATGCCACAGATTCAATATTAAGCAGTTTGCAATGAAAAGGTACAACCACTTAGGCAGCAGGAGCCATGCCATTTTCAGTGTCTCTCAACCCTGTGCTCTTGAGACAAGAGTCTGTGTCAGACCTGTGCTCAGCTGGCTTCTTATTTCCATGGAGACTGTGAGTGTGTGTGTGTGTGTGTGTGTGTGTGTGTGTGTGTGTGTGTGAGAGAGAGAGAGAGAGTAAGTGTGTGTGAGTGTGTGTGTGTGAGTGAGTGTGTGTGAGTGAGTGTGTGTGTGTGTGTGTGAGTGTGTGTGTGTGAGTGTGTGTGTGTGTGTGTGTGTGTGTGTGTGTGTGTGTTCCCTTGACAGTTCTTAATATTGTTTCACTCCAACACCTCCGGAGTTGAACCTCCACAGTCTACATAGCTCTCAGCATCACTGTCTTCCAAGCCCCTGCCTGGATGGCGCATTCAGCTCCACTTTCAGTATCTAACCACTTTTCTAGTCCAAAATCCAAAAGGCTTCCACATTCCTCAAGAAAGCCAAAACAAAACCCCAGAATGGTTGGTCTGTCACAGTTGTACTTCACTCCTTGCTACTGACTTTTGCCTGAGTTGGGTTTCCATTGATGTGATAAACACTATTAACAAAAACAGCTTGAGGTGGGAAGGGTTATTTGTATTCCACTTCAGTGTTACAGCAGCGAATCATCAAAGGAAGCAAAGACTATGGCCGGACACTGCTTACTGGATTGCTCCCACATGGCTTGCATAGCCTGCTTTCTTACCTAGTTCAGGACCATCTAATGCCAGGGGATACAGTTCAATGTATGAACATTGAAACTGTGACAACCAGCCCCTGTCAGAGTTAGTTTATATAGGCAAAACCCATAGTTAGCTTATGCAAAGGGTTGCCAAGGGGAACACGGTCAACAAGGTGGTTGGCTGTGACTCAAGTTATTTTCTAATTTTCTAGACAAAGCAGGTCCTGCTGACCTCTATTTTGGTTGGTCCCGGCCAGTATGGTCTAGGGCAGCTGCATGTGCGGCTGTGGAATTTTTGCTGACCATCAGGGCTATAGGATATGTTGGTCATAAACATGATTTGTGGTTGATGTGACCTGGTACAGGGACTTTTTCCCAGAGCTGGACATATAAACATTTCCCCCTAGAACATAAACATTATTTTTACTTATTGGCTCTTGGTCAGCTTGACCTTATCCAGGGAATTCTCTCTATTATAACAATAGAGTCTGGTAGCTTTTAAACAGAATGGAGTCTGACTGTTGCTAATGTGGTCCCTGTTAAAGTGGACCTTTTAGTTTCACTGTAGTCAAACTGGTGAATCACAGCTGTTTCTTCAGAATCCCAGAAAACATGGGTTTAAGATGGCTAATCTCAGTTGTCAGTTTGACTACATTTGGAATCAACTAAAACTGAGGTTCCTGAACACTCCAGTAGGTTTATTATTTTTTGTTTGTTTGTTTGTTTGCCATTGTTTTTCAAGACAGGGTTTCTCTGTAGCCATGGCTGTCCTGGACTCACTCTATAGACCAGGCTGGCCTTGAACTCACAGTGATCCACCTGCCTCTGCCTCTCAGAGTGCTGAGATTAAAAGCACTCACCACCACACCCAGTATCGTGAGATTATCTTAATGAGATCATTTGAAGGAGGCTTACCCTTAATCCCAGCCACACCTCCTGGTGGCAGCTCGCATAAAAGAACATGCAAGAGACAAACTGCATTTTGTCTGCTTGCCCTCATTTTCACTGGCAAACTGGTCTATCCTGTTGTTTTCAGTATTTTGTTTTTGTTTTTGATTTTTGAAATAAGGTCTATCTATGTAGCCCCAGCTATCCTGGACTCACTTTGTAAACCAGGCTGGCCTCGAACTCATAGAGATCCACCTGCCTCTGCCTCCCAAGTGCTGGCATTAAAGGAATGTGCCACTGCTGCCCAGTTCTATTTCCACTATTAAACCCAACTTCTTCAGGATGCATGTGATATGTGGATGGTGTGGCCTGCCTTCTGGTACTCAACTAGAAGGCTCTCCAAAACTCCTAGAACTGGGAAGGTATCCCAGCCCTGAGGTGGGACAGTGTCCCAAAGGTATCCTGAGGCATGGGAGCCCAGGAACCTCACAGCTCTGAGAGGAGGCCTCCTCAACAGAGGCAGCACAGCTCCCAGGGAAAGGTTGCCCCTAAACTCTGAGGAACTGAGGAGACTTAGAGCCTGAGCTCTGCTCTTTCTGCATTTCTCTCCTCCTCCTTCCTCTGACGAAAGAGTCACAGCAGGTGGTAAATCTCTTAAAAGAGATTTATTGGAGGGATGAATCACGGACAGGAGGAATGAATCCTGCAGTGGTTGCCTCTGCTCTCAGGAGGAGACAGAACACAGACACAGTGTTTATATAGGGTCCTTAGGGGGCGGAGCTTTCTGGGGCAGGGATTTCCAGAGTGTAGATTGGTAGGATTTCAAGCCTGAGCTGGGGGAAACTCAAGGATTGGTGAGGTTTTTGTCCAGACTTCTCATCCCAAATTAGCATAATCTGGGATGAATCCAATTGAGGGCTGGAGATGGCAGTTACAAAAGTGGTGTGCGTGGGAGGAGGGGGCGGGGAGCCGGGCTGCCGAAGCTTTCTCAGGCAGAAATCAGGCCAGTTTTCTGCCTTGAAGGCTAATAAAGTTTACACTGCGTCCAAAATTTACATAGTAAGCTGTGAAGGCAGCAGGCTGAAGCAGGAAATGCTGTTGTCACCATGGACAGCTCCCATGGCTGAGGCAGCAGGCTTTGTGAGGCAGGAAAGGTGTCTGGTTTCCATTGAGTGGTTGGTTGAGGCAAGAATATTCACCCAGGATATCTCCTGCTGAGGTGCTGACAAGAGCTGGCACCATTTTCACTCCCAGTTTTCATAGACCCAGGGTGGGAAGGAGGGGTTCGCTGCCCTGAGGTGGGAAGGAGGTCTGGCAATGAGCCACATTAAATTTTAGTGGCCTCCTGCTCAAGGGCTACAAAGCTCTTAGTAGTGGTGATAGTGTTAGCACTCTGGGCAGAAGGAATGGGGAGGGGAGGGCAGTGGGCATCCCAAAGCTTGTATTCAGTCACAAAGTTGGGGAAGGGGGTTGGTACTGTTAGGCACGGAGAAATCCCTAAGTGTGTGTGTGTGTGTGTGTGTGTGTGTGTGTGTGTGTGTAACACCTGTCAATTGAAAAACCTATGGTCTATGCCTGAGGCACGAAATAGGTGGGACATTTGGCAGGAAGAAGGGGTTCTGGGATAGACCCAGGCACATGAGACTTAGCTGGCAAGACGTGAAGAGGGTGGATGTGTGGTGCCTGAGCTCAGGTAACCAGCCATGTGACAGAATATAAATTAGAAAAATGGGTTACTTTAAGTTATGAGCTTGTTAGAGAAGAGCCTAGATATATGGCCTAGGTACTTTTAAAATAATAATTGAGTCTCATGGGTCATTATTCTGGGAGCTAGGATGGGAGGAAAAAACCTACTACTCACTATTAGAAGGTATGACCATGTTGGAGAAAGTATGTCACTGTGGGAGCAGCCTTTGAAGTACATGCTCAAGCTATGCCCAGTGTGACACACAGTCTTCTTGCTGCCTGCAGATCAAGTGTAGAACTCTCAGCTGCCTCTCTGGTACCATGTTTGCTTGCATGTCACGATGTTTGCCACCATGATGACAATGGACTGAACTCAATCATCTTAAAACTGTAATAGAGAAATGGGCTTGGTGCCACAGGCCTTTGCTACCAGCCCCTGAGAAGCAGAGCCCAGCAGATCTCTGTGAGTTCAACACCAGCTTGATCTACATAGTGGATCCCAGGCTAGCCAAGGTTACATAGTGAGACCTTGTTGTTGGCATAAGGTTGTTGGGGGGATGGTCTAATGTATTTTGATGCTAATTACTACTTGCTGTCTCTGTGACTCACCTTTTGATTAATTAAAAGTCCCACCTGGGCAAGGCAAAGGAGCTAGAGGTGTGCCTAAGCATGGAGAGAGAGAGAGAGAGAGAGAGAGAGAGAGAGAGAGAGAGAGAGAGAGAGAGAGAAACACGAGGAGAGGAAGGCTGCCATGAGTTAGATGGAGGAGAAACACATGGCAGGCACAGATGGAGATTTGGCCCAGATGAAGAACATTTACAAGTATTTGGGATTGTGGATGGGAGATAGCTTGATAGAAGTTATTGGAATCAGATGGTGTGGGATTGAGACAGGGATCCCATGCCTGCGCCACTATGGTAAGTAGTTTAGAGGATTGATATCTGCCCTGCCCCAGGTTAACTAAGGCTATTTTAAAATTTAACAAGTGTCCATGTCTTAATTGATTGCTAGCTGGGCATACTGATAACACTACTAATACAGATAAGTTAAAACAATATAAGTTTATTGTGTAATTCACATGCTGACTTCTGTATCCCCATATCTGGTTGCATGTCTTGTTCTAAGAATCTCCTGTCTCAAAGTTGTATACACGCTGCTTCCTGGTTGTCCCCATGACTGCCAATAAAGCAGCTTACAGCCAATCACTGAGCAGGGGAAAGAATAGGGCTGAACTTCCTGCCAGCCAGGGTAGGAGGCATTAGAAGAGGAAGTTGGGGGATTTAGCCACAGGCAAAGGTGCAGGAGACATGAAGAAGATTCTGCTGGAACAAAGAAAATACTAAACAACTAACTTGGGGATTTTGGCAGAGACAGAGTCAGAAATAACATAGATGCTTAAGAACAGACTTAAACTGTTTAATATTGTGTTATAAAGCTTTATAAATAAATATGAATCTCAATTATTTGTGTTATAGCAGTGTTAAGAGAGAAACTAAGGGGGGAAAACACAATTTTATAAAAATAACTTCAGCACCCTGTCTGTGTTAAAAAAAAAAATTCTTGGAGAAGCCAAGCCTGGTTTATAAAATATTTAAGAATGTAAAGATGCTGTTGTCTTAAAAAGGGATCCAATTACATTAGCAAACACTTTAATGCTTACATTTTATTAACACTGAAGATCAAAGATTCAGGAAAGAGTATAATTGATGCTAATGCTCTGAATTCTTTACAAATTTCACTTTCCAACCCTGCAAAGTAGTCACTTTCTTATCGTAATCAGGCCAGTTGGTACCTTCACCTAAAATAGAAGAATTACCATCTGTATACAATTTGCTTTTTTTTTTTTCTTTTCTTTTTTGAGACGGGGTCTCACTATGTAGCTGTGGATAGCCTGGAACTCACAGTGCCAATCTCAGCCCCCCAAGTGCTGACATTAAAGGCATTCACTACCATGTCGGGCCTTCAATTTATTTCTCATCATCATTACAGCCAGCCATTTATGATCAGATAGTCTCTTCCACTCAGCTTAGAACTTAACAGATGCTAAATATGTTATCACTTTTTTTCCTAAACAGACTATTTGTAAAACTTTTGTTGAAAGTCTAAAAGTGGTCTCTATCTACTCTTTTTAAGATATTCAGGCAAGGTATTATAACAAGACTCTGTGGTAGAGTACTTGCCTAGTGTGTATCTGAGCGTTAAGCTTCAACACTAACAAAACAAAAAACAAAAACAAAAACCGGAAAGGTGACTACTAAGAGCTACTTTTTATGGTAATAGATGAGAAGTGTTAGAGTAAAATCCATGCCTGGAAACTTAGCTCAAGTTTCTCTGTTGTGAATGCCTACCGGCTTGAACTACATTTCCCATCATACACCGCGGTTCTCTATGGCAAACTATTACCTTTCATTTCCGTCCGCGCTTCCCGAGGTCGCTGGATCTTGTAGTTCACAAAGACTTCTATAGTCTCGTGTTCTTCGTAAGGAGGGACAGTGTGGTTTACTGGGTTGCTCTGACTCTGGTGTTACTAGACGGTATTATCACTAATAGTATGACGTAACATAGTCCATTCACTATCAGGTTTTCAGGATTTCACACCCTGCTTTCACCCGGGAAGTGGAAGTGACGCACTTCCGGTGTGATGGCGGCGCGGTGAAGCTTTAGGTAATTACGGAACTCTGGTGACTTGGGATGGACAAGGAGCCAGAGTTGGGGTGGCGGGTTGCTAGGTAGCGTGGAGAGGGCAGGGGCATGCGAGTTGGCGCTGGCCGGGTGCGCCTTGCTTTTCGCGCGTGGCTGCGCGGCTCCACCGGCGGCCCGCGAGGTGCGGCGTTCGCGGGCTGGGCCTGGCGCCGGTGGCGGGGCGTGCGCGACTGGGCCTTGCTCTGGGTTCTGGCTCCCTGCACCGCGTCCCCGCAGTCCTTGTTGCTGAAGTGCCCCGCTCCTCCTGGTGCGGTGCCGGCCACACGTCTAGCGGCTTTCGAATGGCGGGCCTTTCTCAGTCAGCTTCCCAGGACCTAGTGCTGGCATTAATAAACTGTGGTAACACTTTTGCCTCATTTCCAGCTCAATAGCTCAGTAGCTAAGTCTAATACATTTTCATTTATGGGGCTTTTTCCCCTACTGATTTGACTGAACCTTTGTCGGTTTCGCCCTCGTGCTGCATGTATTTCCGTCTCATCGTTAATTCTAACTCTAAATGCCTCTACTATTCGTAACTCTCAAACATAGGTCTGCAGTCCCCACAGTACACGTTTGCAAACAGTAATGTACCAGCTGTTTTCTCCTGCTTTCACTGCAAGACTGTTTTATACTTTATAGTCACTAACGTTTCTTTGAGGTAAACGGAGAATGATTTGAGGCAGAGGCATTGAGTTGCTTAAAGGACAATAAGTCGCAGGAGAGGTGGCCCAACGGTTAAGAGCACTTGCTGCTCTTGCAAAGGACCTGGGTTTGTAACCAAGCACCCACATAGTTTGTAATCTCATTTCCCGGGGATCTGATAGTCTCTTGCAACAGCCATTTGAGTTTTGCACATAAGTACACGAAAGACATCCATACATGTAAAAGTGAGCTACATTTTCTGTTAATTATGTACTGTATTTAGACTGCTTTTTGTTTTGTTTTTCCAGAGTTTCTGTGTGTAGCCCTGGCTGTCTTAGAACTCGCTCTGTAGAGCAGGCTGGCCTTAAAGTCAGCCATCTGCCTGCCTCTGCCTCCAAAGTGCTGGAATTAAAAGTGTGTGCCACCACTGCCCAGCTTAGACGGCTTTTTTTGTTTGTTTGTTTGGATTGTTTTGTTTTTTGAGACAGTTTCTCTGTTTAGCCTTGGCTGTCCTGGAGCTCTCTCTCTCTGTAGACCAGGCTGGGATTAAAGGCGTGCACCATAGCACTTGGCTCTTGAAAGCATTAAAAAAAAAAAAAAGTTAGCACATAGGCAAGGGAGTGAATTCAAACAAGCCTCTGTCTTTTGTACTGTGTTAGTAAATTCTGGTGAACAGAAACCAAAAAAGAAGGTATGAAGCTTCCATTTTTTTAAAAGAGGATCAGCAGTTAGAGAATTAATTACCTAATAGGAGAGACCCAGAATTAACTGGTGTTTAATCTGTTTTTGAGCCTAACTCAGTAGTGGCTTAAGGAAGACAAAGTTCAGTGCTTCCCCTTTGGAAACTTCTCCCATGAGTGCTCTGAGTCAGCTTATGACGGTAGCTTCCTTCTAGAGCAGAGCTTCCGTGCTGGGCACTGATGCTAGGGGTCTAGAGGCTGCATGGTAAATGTCTCTATGGCAAGATTTCCTTAGTCAGAGTATGCTCAGAAAGATGATTTCAGTCCATTCTGGGCAAGTTAGACATGATTAGCTAAGCTGAGGACCAAATTTGACCTGGGGCTTGGGGAGGACACAGAGTCGTCTATACGGAGATACGGTTAAGGCCTATGCTACAGTCCTGTGTTGGGGTTCAGTTTCCTCTTGGAATCCCTGAAAGAGCACAGCATCTAATCGTGCTGCCTTGATGCAGATGATGACAGCTTGGTGGCTTCAAGAAGAAGGGGTAGAGGAGTGTTCTTTATATGTCCTCAGAATAACTTGAGTCCTTTGGGATCTAAGATAATCAAAAAGCTACTCACTTTAGACCTTAATTTTAGAATTGGAAGCTGTTAAATTTGTGGTCCTGTCCAAGTATGACTATTCAGTGACTGAGAATTTCAAAGATCTGCTGGATCCATAAAGAGCCTCTCATGATTTGGCTTCATGGTCTCTTATGGTCCTTGTCATTTCTCTTCATTTTCTATATGCCCTCCTTCACATGAGTGACTTGAAGTCAGCAGTTTTGTTTGCTTGTTTTGAATGCCTCCGGCTGTGCACCTGGGGTCCCTCTTCAGACCTTTTCCTCTTTCTGTGTGGGTATATTTCCTGTTTGTCCTTCGGGACTTGGCCTTAGTACCTCTTGCTTTTTGTACACCCCAGACTTTCTCTTTTACAGCAGTTGTGTCGTTGTGTCATAGCTACAATGTCTAGACATTTCTTAAGGATTAAAAAATTCACTTTTTGATGTCTGTGTGTTGTATAATGTAAGTATTACCTCCCTATCCACTGCCACTGTTTTTACCAGAAAGACTGTAACTGCTATAGCTTCATCATTTTGGGGTCCTGTATTCTTGTATATTTTTTCAGTTGTTGTAGTCTCAGACGCTTCTGAACAAACACAGGCTTGAACAAATGAAGAACACACTTGGTCCATGATTAGAAGCACTCAGGTGTCCTACTGAAAGGCATGCATTATGTGAGGATGGCAATGGGCTCTTTACAGTTAAGGTTTTCTTTGGGCTTTGTCATCATGGAAATTGGTAGAGACCCACTTTTAATCAGAACATCAAGAGAAACTGTAACGACGCCCTTTGCTCAATGAACGAGATGCCAGGCTACTGAATAAAATTAACCCCCTTCCTAGGCATTTGAGCCTAGGATACCTGGGAAAGTAAGGCTTAGGAGGATGAATCTAAGTTCCACACGAATCAGGGGATGGTAGCAAGGAGGATGCCCCCTCAGTCTCTGCTCTGTTCAGAAGCAGAAAGACTGCTACTGAGAAAGTATCTTCTGTTTAAAAAAAAAATGTAAAGTGATACATTGTTGAAACAGCAAAGGTTTCTGTTTTAAAAACGTTTAAGTATGGGCTAGCCCTGAGCATCTCCTGATGGAATGCGCTTAATTTCAAAGCCTTTATATATAGTTAATAGGATCCTGCTGCCCTCCATGAGTGGAATGTCAAGTTTAGTATGCATAGGGAACTTACGCTTCAGAAATCTTACAGCCAGGGCTAAAAGACAGAAAACTTGTCAACTCCAGTCTGCCTTTGAAGTTCTACTGCCCTGGTCTCATTAGGAATCTTCCCTAAATGGAAACTTCCACCATGAGTGGGGGAAACAGCAGGTTTGTTTCTTCTCCTAAGAGAGTGAGTAAGATCAGGACTTGATGACTGACTGGGAGAGAAGAAGAAATGAATTGCCACTTGGGAATACTTACAGGAGACGAGCTAGAGGAAAAGCTGGCTTGAGATGGAGAGACGGGAACACGCTGCAGTTCACAGTGCCTTCTTTTGGAAGGCCATGGGGACCCACCTACAGGTTTCTTCTCAATGACTGGAGCGCCATAGAGGAATTGGTCTAGATTGAAGTGTCAGCTGACACTGTAGGGGTGGAGGTGCGCTTCAGAGAGAACAAAGGTGAAAGGTCAAGGATAGTGATTTGTTCTTGTAACACGTATGTTTCAGGTGATTCCAGTGTTAAAATTATAATAATGAACAAAACAAAGAATCCATAAACAAAAGTTAGAGTATAACTTAGATGCAGTTGTAGTTGTTGTCGTTAAAGTATAAATGAGAGGCAGAGCAGGAGGCAGAGGAGAGGCTGAAGGGAGGTGTGTAAGCTGGAGACTGACATCTTGGAAGGAAGGGGGATGGCTCACCAGGACCAGATGTGTAGCAGTGTCTGCTCAAAGTAGGGAGTTCTTGCTGGATTGTGCAACAGACCATTTTATAACCCTGATCAATGCTGAGAAGATAGGCATGGAAAGCCATGTACAGCAAGGAACAGGCATTTAGTGGTGTTAAGAATAAGGGACACTGCCAGGTGTGGTGGTGCACGCCTTTAATCCCAGCGCTCGGGAGGCAGAGGCAGACGGATCACTGTGAGTTCAAGGCCAGCCTGGTCTACAAAGTGAGTCAAGGCTACACAGGAAACCCTGTCTGGGGGAGGGGGGAGGGGACACCACCAACAAACAAAAGAATAAGGGACATCAAGTTTAGCTCTGACAAAATCATCTCAGCTGTGTAGGGAGAGCGAGACTAGGACTAGAGGACATAAGTCTCAGAATTTGTTTTTAAATGCACCTGTAAATAAGTTCAACATGTAGAGTTTTCTTTGTTCTCCAAAACCGAAAATGGAACCCAGTTCTGTTAATCTAGAGATGGATGGTTTGTATTTTGAAACAAAAATGGTCAGATTCCAGTTTTTATAGATAATAACAGGACGTTCCCGAGAATCCCGTTGTACTGCCTTCCATATGACATTTAGAACCAACTTAAGATTGCTCTTAAATTTTGAGTATTATTTAATACCAAGATACTATGTCTTGGTAAAAAGGAACACACTGAGAGATCTTAAAGAACATGAAAATTCTTTACAAAGTGAATTGATTGTATCATTTACTCCCTTACTTCTTTCGTTACTTAAACGTGGAGTACTTCATGGTACAGGAAATGACAGCACATAATACTTCTTCCTAGTTGATAATGTAGAATGCTCATTAAAATTATTTTTAGGTTTTTTTCTAATATCTGTATATTACCGTCTGTCATAGGCTCTCTGAATTTTAAATTGAAGTTCCTTTTTGCACATAGACTCAGAGACCAGATGACTGATCAAATGTTTGTTACTGTCTTTAAGAAACAGGCAGTATCTTGAACTATCTGCATAGCATCCCTCTTGGATGGGACCTGGGGATGGAATCAAATGCAGACACAGAGCAGCTGATTCATTAGAGGCTTGGAAGCAAGCATAGATGGCCTACATGTCTTTATTACAAATGCTTGCAGCAGATCTGTTTTGACATTTGTGATTTTTCATATTTTAGGAATGAAATAGAGTCCATGGAATATTTATTAAGCATTTTCCTTTTGGGGTCCAGGTCAACATTTTCTAATCAAACACGTTAATCTTTTAAGAAGCACAGTGACTCAAGATGATGTATGCCAGGTTTTGGTGTTAAATGATTTGCTACATAAATAACAAAATTCTTTGTGTTTTCAGAGCTTGAGATTAAAAATTACACATAAAGCATTGTCAGCATGTCCCTGGTGACTCCTGCACAAAGCATAGTATGTTATGGCCTCTAAAATTGTGGTTCTGTCATGAAGTCATTTCAAATCACTTCTTTTTTGAAATGTCAAAGGATAAATCTTTATCTTGTATGTGTGTGCGTGTGTATGTGGGTTCCCGTGCATGTGTGTGTGTGTGTGTAATTGTGGCTGGTCTTCCTCTCATTTTCTACTTGGAAAGGAACAATACTTTCCCAAGGATCCCATTGTACTGCCTTCTATCTTGACACTTGGAACCAACTTATTGCTCTTAAATTTTGAATATTACTTAATATTATCATTTCCCCATCAGGAAACCTGGATTTTTTTCATTCATTTGTTCGTTTGTTCCTTTGCTTGTTTGTATTTGTTTTTTTTGTTTATTTCTCATTAATTTATTCATTTTACATCCTGCCTTAGCTCCCTCTTTCCTTTCCTCTTGGTACCACCCTTACACCTTCCTCCCCCATCCCCCTCCTTACACCTTCCTCCCCCATCCCCCTTCTTACACCTTCCTCCCCCATCCCCCTCCTTACACCTTCCTCCCCCATCCCCCTCCTTACACCTTCCTCCCCCATCCCCCTCCTTACACCTTCCTCCCCCATCCCCCTCCTTACACCTTCCTCCCCCATCCCCCTTCTTACACCTTCCTCCCCCATCCCCCTTCTTACACCTTCCTCCCCCATCCCCCTCCTTACACCTTCCTCCCCCATCCCCCTTCTTACACCTTCCTCCCCCATCCCCCTTCTTACACCTTCCTCCCCCATCCCCCTCCTTACACCTTCCTCCCCCATCCCCCCTCCTTACACCTTCCTCCCCCATCCCCCCTCCTTACACCTTCCTCCCCCATCCCCCTCCTTACACCTTCCTCCCCCATCCCCCTCCTTACACCTTCCTCCCCCATCCCCCTTCTTACACCTTCCTCCCCCATCCCCCTTCTTACACCTTCCTCCCCCATCCCCCTTCTTACACCTTCCTCCCCCATCCCCCTTCTTACACCTTCCTCCCCCATCCCCCTTCTTACACCTTCCTCCCCATCCCCCCTTCTTACACCTTCCTCCCCCATCCCCCTTCTTACACCTTCCTCCCCCATCCCCCTTCTTACACCTTCCTCCCCCATCCCCCTTCTTACACCTTCCTCCCCATCCCCCCTTCTTACACCTTCCTCCCCCATCCCCCTTCTTACACCTTCCTCCCCATCCCCCCTTCTTACACCTTCCTCCCCCATCCCCCTCCTTACACCTTCCTCCCCCATCCCCCTTCTTACACCTTCCTCCCCCATCCCCCTTCTTACACCTTCCTCCCCCATCCCCCTTCTTACACCTTCCTCCCCCATCCCCCTTCTTACACCTTCCTCCCCCATCCCCCTTCTTACACCTTCCTCCCCCATCCCCCTTCTTACACCTTCCTCCCCCATCCCCCTTCTTACACCTTCCTCCCCATCCCCCCTTCTTACACCTTCCTCCCCCATCCCCCTTCTTACACCTTCCTCCCCCATCCCCCTTCTTACACCTTCCTCCCCCATCCCCCTTCTTACACCTTCCTCCCCATCCCCCCTTCTTACACCTTCCTCCCCATCCCCCCTTCTTACACCTTCCTCCCCCATCCCCCCTCCTTACACCTTCCTCCCCATCCCCCCTTCTTACACCTTCCTCCCCCATCCCCCCTCCTTACACCTTCCTCCCCATCCCCCCTCCTTACACCTTCCTCCCCCATCCCCCCTTCTTACACCTTCCTTCCCCCCCCCACCCCCCCCACCCCCGCTCTTCTCGTTCCCCTTCTCCACCACCAACCCATCCCAACACATGAAGTTGCATCAGGACTAAGCGCATCCTTTTCCACTGAGGCCAGACAAGGCAGCACAGCTAGGGAAAGGATCCAAGAGTGCCCCGCTCCAGTTGTTAGGAGACCTGCATAAGCTGCCCATCAGCTACTTAATGTGTAGGGAACCCAGGTCCAGCCCATGCATGCTTTGGGTTGGTTGATTAGTCTCTGAGCCGCCTTGGGTCTAGGTTATGTTAGGTTAATATTGTTTATTATTACCACTTCCCCATCAGGTTACCTGGAATTTTAAAAAAAGCACTGTTAGAATATTTAAAGTTTTCCCAGCCTGCTGTTAGTCTGTAGAATGCAGAGACACACTTGTGTCACATATTTCAGTGAATCTTGTAACATGGGTTGAACACTCCTAAGTCATGGTGCTAGAAGTGTTGAGCTAAGAAGACAGTGCAGTGCAGCCATCAGTGTTTCCTCATGTTCCGAGGTTTGATGTAATAGATAAGTAATTTCATAGGTTCTGGTTCACAGTTTGAAATATGTTTTACAAATACCACATATTTGCTTTCTGGATCTTCCTGGAACAGGAAAGTCACCATCGGCATAAAGTCCTGTCCTAGGAGTGCTGTATCTTCTGCTGTAAAATACCCTCAGAGAAGCAGGTGTGCGTTTGCTGAGTTGCTTACTTATGACAAGGCAAGGGATGTAATAATTCATCACTAAGTCCACATAGGAGAGCAGCGAGAGCTTTAAATTCTATATGAGCCGCTCTCATTGCGGGAATTTCCAGTTAGTCTAACTTTAAAATTTCCACATGCTGAGCTCTCAGGACCTTCCTTCAGGCGTGTTCTCTGTATATTTGGACAGTGATAGGAAGTTGTGTGCTTTTCTTTACTGTAGCAGCTGTCTGCAGTGTTAGCAGCTTTGCTCTTTATGTTTTGAGACATGAAAATATAAAAGACTGTATGTGAGTGACTGAAATAATTTGCTTAGGTATGTAGAAAGGTACAAACAAAAAGAATATGTTCAACTAGTAATATGAATAAATTAATTAAAAAAATAAAAAAGAACAGCACTAATCAGAAAGAAAGCTCATTAAAATTAAATAAATCATTTTAAAGGAAAATATATAGAACATTGCTTTTAGTGTGCATAGGTGGGGAGGAAAGCAAAGTTTAAGAAGTCAGTAGAGGGGCTGGAGAGGTGGCTCAGAGGTTAAGAGCACTAGATGAGCACATCTAGAGGTCCTGAGTTCACTTCCCAGCAACCATATGGTGGCTCACAACCATCTATAATGTAATCTGATGCCCTCTTCTGATGTGCAGGTGTACATGTAGGGAGAGCAGTGTATACATAATAAATAAATAGATCTTTTTTAAAAAGTCAGTAGAATCACAGAACAGAGTGCCAGCTCTGGCCCAGTGGAGGCAAGAGCTTCACTTACATGCGCCGTGTCTGCACAGTGTATTCCAGGTATGCTGGTCAGTTAGGAGTCCCTTATTGGTATTCACAAGGAACTATTGATAGCATAGTCTTTTATTCTGGTACTTTAAGGAAGTAGACCAGTTTTGGGATAAGAACATTTTCTACATTTTCTATTTTATAATTTGACAATGTGACATCAGTACTAATGTTGTCATTTTCATTGAGGTGCACTCTTAGATCTGAGCATCAGGTAAATCTAGCTTTAAATTTTAGGTATGCTTTTTACTAACTATAAGGATTTATTTTTCAACACTATAGTGTAACTTAGTTCTGTTAAACTAAATTTTTAAAAAATCATCACATTTTTGCCATCCCTCTTGGTTACCCAGCAGAATAAGCTAAGACCATGTTGCTAAAAATACCACATACCTTGATTTGCCAGATACAGAGAAAGCTAGTTGGATGTGAGCTGAAAACTTGCTGCTGACTAGCTTTCAGAGGGGCGGAGCATGTACAGGCTGCTGAGGGAGGAAAGGTAGCAAGTACTCAGCTGTGAACCTCACCAACTTCAGTACCAGCCTGCCAGGCAGCATGTGGACACTTGTGTGATAGTGATACTACTGCTGTGGGTGTAACCGGCACTCGGATTGTTTTGAGGTCCACTCCACAGGCGAAGACTCATACATGAACATGTAAACCCAGTCAGATACTTGGCTGGAGAAATCATAGGCCTTAGTGGGAGCTTACTGCTAGTTAAAATGGAAGTGTCCGACAGCCTTCCGTGTTTATTCCCATAGACAAACTCTAATGTTGTAGTTAGGGTTACTATTGCTGTGATGAAACACCATGACCAAAGGCAACTTAGTAAGCAGTTTACTTGGCTTACATATCCATTGAGAGGAAGCCAAGGCAGGAGCTCACACAGGGCAGGAACTGATGCAGAGGCCCTGGAAGAGGGCTACCTGCAAGCTTGCCATGGCTTGCTCAGCCTGCTTTCTTATAGAACCAAGGACCACCAGCCCAGGGATGGCAGTATCCACAATGCGCTGGGTCCTCCCCTGTTATCTCTAATTAAGAAAATGCCCTGCAACTGTACAGACTTGCTATGTCTGCCCCGACTCTTAATAATGCCATGGAGACTTACATTTGTTTATGATAGCTGTTGGCCTTAGCTTGCTGTTGTTCCCAACTAGTTCTTATAACCTATGTTTAATCTATTGTTCGCCACTTGCTTCTTTACCCCGTCTTCATTTTCATACATCGGACTTCCTCCTCATCTTGTAGGTGAATTCTTTCACTCCTCTTTCTTCCCTAGAGTCTCTATCCCTCTGGAAGTCCTACCTACTCTCTTCTGCCTTAGCTATTGAACATTCAGCTCTTTATTCACCCAGTCAGAAAATGATGGAAAACAATGTTTACCTAAGATTGAGACAGGCGATGCTTAACAATACCAAAGTCTGCTGTGCTCAGCTCTCTGCTGCTGCAGAAGTCAGCACTTTACACTGTGCACAGAACATCCCTCCCATAGTGCCAGAGATAGTTGCCTCCAGCCTGGTCTTTTGGAGCCATTTTCTCAACGGAGGCTCCCTCCTCTCAGATGGCACTAGCTTGTGTTAAGTTGACATTGAAACTAGCCAGGACACCTACTCTTGGTTTTCATGGGAAAAGGCAGTACAGTGAATAGGAGGCAAAAGCAGAGCCTCAAGGCTTCTAAAATAAGTGCTGAAAATAAGTGATCCTTGAGTGCTGAGCCCTAAATAAAGCATTTATACCATCCCATCTAAGACTCTGGGGCACCGTGAAAGAGGAGGCAGAAAGAACGGAAGCGCTAGGAGATAGGACCGTGAGCTGCCGCCTCTGCTGCGGCTCAGACCATGAGCTGCCGTCTCTGCTGTGGCTCAGCGTAGGCGAGGTGTCCACTTGTATTCAGTTATTACCACAGTTCTTTGCTTCCTGCATTTCTAATTCTTTCATTTTTTCCTATATTTCATTTTACCTTTCTGATTTCATTCTACCATAATAAACTATGTAATTATGATGAAAAATTTGATTGGCAGTCTATATGGATATAAGTACCAATTCTACCCTTCATAGAAATTACTAAACTATATTCAGCAGAAGGATATTAGACATATTAGCCACTGGAGAGAAGAAGCTCAGTTAACAAAGCCTTGCAAGCTGGCCGGGGCAGCTCCTGCCTGTAATCCCAGCACAGAGGAGGAATCTCTGGGATTCACAGGCAAACCAGCCTTACCTGCTTCGCAATTCCCAGGCAGTGAGAGACCCTGGATTAAACAAAAGATGGACAATGCCTGAGGAAAGACACCTAAGGCTGTCTTGTGGCCTCCAGACACATGTAGACACATGCACATATGCACACCGAAGGCATTTAGTGTATATTTAGGTTTATTCAACCAAATATTTTGCCTTTAAATGTGCATATATATCTGAAGCCTTATGCCTTTAGTAAAGCAGGTTAAAACATATCTCAGTCTACCAAATTATATTTCCATGTGGAGAATATTTCCAATGATTGATTCTGCACAAACATTGGTCTTTCATTTATATCATTGATATGTAAACATTGGGTATTGTTTCCTTGGTCTGTTTATTGTTTTGCATAAAATATTTGATTTAAGCATAAGTTCCCCTTCTGAGGCATTTCAGTGATAGTGTTATAAGAGCTCTGCCTTTAAATTAACTTTGGTCCTGTCAGAATACGCCTTCTGTTGGCTCTCTTGATTTTGTACTCTTTACTAATACATGTTAGAGATACGCATCCTTTTGTGCAACTATTTAAATTTTTAATTTTCAAAAATTCAATTACTATATCTACTATTACTAATTAAGATAAATGAAGTGATTGGGAGCCTGCTATGTGGAAAACACATGCCATTATTGTACATACTGTTAATCATTGTTAACAAGCTTGTGTTACTGTTTTTTAGGAGAAAGAAAAAGGAAAGTGTCAAGGAGTTCAGACCATTGAGTACTTGTTACTTGAATAAACTTGTGGAGTCTGGTTTATCGCATCAGTTGACACGAGAAAATGAAAACTAGTATGGCACACACGAAAGTAAGTGTTTGAAACTTAAGCTAGAAGTGTAAGCTGGCAGTCAGCTACTGCTTGTCCTTTAGACAAAGCTGCTTTTATAGAATTGCAACATTAGAGTCAGACAGTACAAAGATGCCATGCGTACTCTGACACCACAACTCTCCACCCTACCTCCCGCCTCCGGGTGTGTATGTGCACGTGCGCGTGTGCCCCTGTGTGTGCGCATGCTCCTAGAGATTGAACCTAAGACCTTGGTAGGCAAGTTAGTGTGTGAATGGTGTCTCCCTTAGGGTTTCTATTATTTAAGCAACTTGGGGAGGAAAGGTTTTATTCAGTTTACATATCCACACAACTGTTCATCATCACAGGAAGTCAGGACAGGAACTCAAACAGGGCAGGAATCTATATCCAGGAGCTGCCTTGTCCCCCTGTCCTGCCCAGCCTGCTAGGACCCAGGACCACCAGCCAGGGATGGCTCTACCACATGGGCTGAGCCCTCCTCCATCATTACTAATTAAGACAATGCCTTATAGCCTGATCTTCTCATAGAGGCATGGTCTCAGTCGAAGTTCCCTCCTTTCATATAATTCTAGTTTGTATGTCAAGTTGACACACTAGCTGCACAATGTGTGCGTACATATGTACATAATACATGTATAGACATACAATCACGTACATGAGATTCCACATGAATCATTTGAATGTGTACAAGTGAAGAAAGAAATAACACCAGTGTTAGCAGTGATGACATCATTCTCGTGGTGCGTGCTTTCCTGGATGATGTGCAGGGCAGGTAGCTCCCTCCTTCAGGGAGTGTAGATTCTTTGATGTCACTTAGTTCATATGTGAAAGTGGGCTTTTCTGTTGTACTTTAGACATTGTTTATTCAGCAAATGAAGAGTGAGTCATAAATTGCAGTGGCTCCTCTAAGGATTTTTAATAAGGTAGTGAACAAAATGATTTATCATTGTGTCACTTTCTGGGATGAGGAAGCCGAAAGTCAGTCAGAAACTTGCTAGGAAAGAAGCTGTGTGGTGTGTTAGAACGGTACCTGTAAGATTGCGCTGTGGAGAGAGGGAGCAGCGTAGCCTAAGGGCATCGATGTGTGCAGCTTATAGTTAGGTGAGCGCGGGCTCTACTGTGAAGGGAGGTAGTCAGTCGCGTGAGGAGAGACTTCTTAGAAGCTAATTGTGTAGATATCTAGAGGGAAGAATGTGCCAGAAAGGAGGAACAGGAAGTGCATAGCTTGTTCTAGTGTGACTGCAACAAATGGTGAGGAGAGACTTGTAGAATGTGAGGTCAGAGCAGTAATGAGGAAGAGTAAACCCATGGGCTTTCAGAAGTCTGCCTGGGAGGGGTCTCGGGAAGTCAGCAGTGTTTACTGGGCCATGCTGTTAGTGAGAGGGAGGATGTATTTTTATTTAATTACAAGTATATGCACATATCCCTTCCACTTCTCCACTAGCTCTGTACCCCTAAACTTCTTCAAAGAGAAAAGTAGACTGAACTCCGTGGCTGGACATAGTATGTGCTTGTCAAAGCTGCTTCTGTCATCGTTTCTATCCTCCAGGGTGTGAGAGCCTCTGGGCTTGTGCTCAAGAGACACTCAGCCTCTTTTTACCTGATTCCATTGACGGGGGCTCACCAGCCTGGTCTTTGTTGATCTGAATTCTGCTCTTTTGGGTTTGTGTTTACTAGTCTACGGTTCATTTATTGAGGGCTCAGTAGGTAGTTGACAGAATGTCAAGAGCCAGCATCAGCAGGAGAAAGGACACTTGTGAGGACTGTCTTTGGGCCTTATGCAAGCACTCATCTGTAGACTGAACATTTACAGGGAGAGGATCACACAGCCTTCTCAGGATCTTTCTGCTGCCTCTTTAGTGGTCCCTCTCGTGGCCATTAGGGGTCTTCTGTGGCACTGCACTAGGTAAGAACTAGATGGTGTTAGCCAGCATGTTCTTCAGACTCAGTGGCCAGTTGTATTCGGTCTGCTCCCATCTCTCATTTGAATTGGCCATTAGCAATTCACTAGTGTGTCAGGAGCCATGTTCTGCATCCTCCTTGAAGATTTCTCTGGACCTCCTAGAGATGCTCACGGCCACTGAACTTGGGCCCTTGCTCTACCACCTCCCTATTCTGCTTTCTTAGGTCATTACACTGAATGACTGAGCAGTCTCACATGATTTTATTTTGCTAACAAATTAGAAGAATTTTTTTAAAAGTAATTTTGACTATTATTTCCTTAACTGTTGCATTGATTTAATCTAAAACTATGACAAGGGAAATGTATATTCTTAATATTTGGATTATCCCTACGACTGTTTTTTTAATTCACTGACCTCTATCACTATCCAAACTGCATGCAAATCATCATTCCAAGCTGTGGGCCACAGTGATTGTTCCCTCCCGAGGCTCTCATGTTAATGGTACTGTAGTGTGCCAGTCCTTTGTTACTTGATCGTATTTACATAATCCTTCTGATTCACGACTTCTTCACAACAGCTGTTGCGGAGATGTGTTAAAAATCATTAGCACAGAATTGAGTCTGTCTTCCTAATGTAGTCAAAATAATTACCTCACTTTGGAAAAGAAAATGTGGATAGGATAATGGACTATGTCAGCCTCTTTTTTTTCATACATGGTCTAATATGTTTAATATTAATCTGTATAAAATCTCTAGAATAAACAAAGCAAAAAAAAAAAAAAAACAACTAATTCCTGAGTGTGAAGATCTTCAGTTTCTCAAGTCTTTCTCTATTTTGTGTCATTCTGAATGACCACACAGGAAAAATTGCAGCTTATGAGAAATAATCAGTAAATACCACATTTTACATTATCTGTTTAATGTGGCAGATCTTGTGTATGTTTGACTTAGGAAGTTTTGAGGTATGGAGAGTTGATGGAGCCAGGGTGCTGAGGTAAGCTGAGCAGATGCTCTGCAATGGGCGACAACTTCAGCCCTGAGCTTTGGTATAAAGTTTTATAGAAACCTATATCATATATAGTGAACAATTCTGTTTCATTGTGTTTCTTGCTTATTTCTTAGGATTTAGTGGTTGTGTCTGAGGGGGAGGGAAGGAGATGTCTCATGTTCTGAGGCAGGGTCTCTTGTTGATTTTGCCACTGTGCTTCCCAGTGGGGACTTCCGGCCACTTCTTAGGTCTCCACCTCTCCCATGGCATAGGAGTGCATAATTACAGAATGTGCCACCTACTGCACCCAGTTTTTTATATGGGTCCTAAGAATTAAACTCAGGCTGTCAAGCTTACATGGTTAATATTTTTATGCTGTGACCCATCTCCTTAGCCCCCTATTGTGTTACTTGGTGAAATCTGATAAATAATCAGTCTTTTGACACAGAGCCTGATGTATCATGTGGGCCTGTAGTTGGCTGGGCCACAAAGACATTTTTTTAAAAGCCCAGATTTTAGGTAACATGAATTCGTCTTATGATTAAAAAATGTTCTGAAGGCTAACAAGCCTGGCAGCCTGGGATCAATCCCTGGAGTTCATGAAAGGAGAGATTAGGTTCCCAGTTTGTCTTTTGACCTCCAGTGTGGTGTGCTGTGGAACATGCGTGCTCACACTCCCACAGACACAGTAATAGTTAAGTGAAATAAAAATTTGAAAGTATTGATTTGCTGAGATAGATATCACTGTGTATATATTTTTAACATAACCAATCTTGAAACATTTCTTCTTCCTTCATTTTCTCTTTGGAAGCACTCCTCTGGTCACGACAGAAGGGAGGGCCACAACTCACAGCACCGGAGCACCTCCCCAGAAGACAGGTAACTGCACTCTGTGCCCAGGGTGAATTCCATGTTTAGCAAATAGTTTACTTCTCTTTATTCTTTTGTTCGTTTGTTTCTTTGTTTGTGGGATTTTTGTTTTTTGCTTTTTGGAGACAGGGTTTCTCTGTGTAGCCCTGTCTGTCCTGGAACTCACTCTGTAGACCAGGCTTGCCTCCTGCTCAGAGATACGCCTGTCTCTGCCTCCTGAGTGCTGGGATTAAAGGCCTGTGCCACCAGCACCTGGCTTCTTTGATTCTTAATTTTAGGATGGATGATGAAGTGCTGGTTTTGCTGTTATGTCTTGTTTATACAGTCACACCGCTTTTTATAGTTAACTTTTTATTTGCATTATAGCATAATTTTATTAAAATAGCATTCTAGAAATAGTACCAGTAATGTGAATCATGCATTCTTATTAGCACTACAGCTGTGCCACTACGTGAGGGTCATTAAAATAATTTACAAAGGAGACATACCTTACGCCTGTGCACTTTGCTCCTACTGCAGTCGGCTAAATATCTTGCAGGATCTTTGCTTTAGGACTGGTTTGTGGCCACTTAACTACCCTCACCAGTCACCTACTCTCTGTCAGCCCCAGATATACAAAAGTATAAAGTAATTGTAGATATGTAGATGAAACATAAATTATGTTACTATGTAGGTTATACATCTAACTTCTCATTATCTTCTCTGCTTTTATTGAGTTTAACAGTCAAACAATAGATGAGGGAGATCTGTCCTTGTTTGTCTACGTAATGTTCCCAGTACTGCAGCGTCGAATAAACAGTGATTGATATTGGTTTCATTATAGTATAGCTACAAGCAAGTATCTGTAAAAATAGCCTCTTTCTGCCCATTATGTATAATTTCCAGGTTTATTCCGTCACCAAGGGCACATGACTGAGGATTAGTAAATCTGGTTGATTTGGGGAGTTGTTTTGCTGTGCCCATGCTGGAAGCTTTTGTAATTCAGACAGTGGATATGTAACAGGGCAATGAGCCATTAGTGAAAACAGTTGGTTAAGTTGTTGTTCATCACTGATACCTGATTTCCAAGTGTAACAGTTGTTTTCAATGTATAACTTGGCTTCTCTTCCATGTTAGATATGCAGAACAAGAGCGTTCCCCCCGGGACAGAGAGTGCTCCCCCCGGGGCCGAGACTACCCTGATTACAACCGCTCAGACTATGAGCGCTCTAGAAGAGGGTACCCCCACGATGACAGCGGGGAGTCACGGTGAGTGTTGGATCTCAGCTGCAGGAAAGGAGTGTTTCTTTATGTGGCACATGTTTTGCTTTGTTTCGGAGACTGGGTCTCACATATCCTGGGCTGATCTTGAGCTGAGATTCTGATCCTCCGACATCTACCTTCTCAGCTCTGGGATTGCAGCATGCACGGTCATGCTCAGTGTGCATGGTGCTGGGGATCCAAGCTCATCCCCAGCCCAATTTCCTTGTCTTTGTATAATAAAAATGAAGATTAAAGCAAGCATCTAGTGCTGATTGCATGCCTTTAGAGGCCAGGCCTATAAGAAGGGCTCCATGTGAATTAACTCTTAAAGTACCAAACGTGCACAGTAGATATTACTGTCTTATGGCTAAAAAAACCCATGCCTAAAAATGCTTAGTAAACACTGTGCAGCCTAGATCTGTCTGACCTCTGCCAAGGTGCTGTTTGTATGTTGGATTGCATGGATTGCATTCTATGAGTAAGCTTAGGAATGACACTAAATAAAAAGTGTATGCTGTCAGATACAGTGTTTTTTGTTTTTCTTTTCTTTGTAGTATAGCAGAGGAATACTAAGAATGAAACTCCTAATTTATGGTGTTTGGGTTTTTTTTTTCTAAATAAATGACTTTTATTTGAACCTTGGAAAATTTGCCTAATCTGTTCATCTAGCCAACAAGTTTTCTGGTTGATAATTGATACTACAGATTGATCTTAATTTTGCCTCCAAAGCACATAGGTTTTTGTAACCTCTGTCTTAGTTACTTGAGTATAACTCCTTACATTTGGTGCAGATTAGGAAAATAAAGTCACACGTGACCCTTAGTCATACTGTGAAGCCAGCAGACTGGGTTTTACTTTAAATATAAAAGCTAATAGTTCAAAACTATTTCATAATTGTTTCTGTTTGGATAGTATCTGCACGGTGAGAACAAGCCAGGCCACTGTAGGGAAGTGGCTGTGTCGGTTGGGCATTCCAGCTTCTCTCGGCAGTCAAGGGGCGCTGGGGACTTCCTGCTGCGGCTGCTCTCCAGGAGCATGCAGCATGCAGACCACGGCATGCAGACCACGTGGGGTTTGCAACTTCCCTCTTGCTGACTAGTGGGGCTTAAATTTGAAATACCTTCAAGATAATATATTTTTTAAAAGTTAAGTGAACAAACTGTTCTCTGAGGAAAGAGCAAAACAGCAAGAGTTGTCTTTCCTAAGTTCCTTATGTTTCTAGAGAAAATAAAAAGCTGAATGTTAAAAGGTGTTAAAGAAAAGATAAACACATATTGAAGGAAAGAGTAACTGTAGATAGCAAATGGTCCTTTCCACATCGTCTTAATAACCAGGGGCTGCTGAAACTTATGATAAAAACAGCAAGTCTTTCAAGCAACAGTTTTAACTCTTAAGTTTTTATAATACATTATACTTAACTTTAATATTATGAAACTAAACTTGTTTCTTCTCAGTTTACCAAATATACCTCAACCAGTTTGTCTTAATTTTCATGCCACTCTTTCTCCTACTTAGAAACTTAATGTTTTCCATCATCTCTAGAATGAACATTTTAAAGGATATTGACTTTCCAAAGTTGAGTCAGACTTAGACTCATTTCTATCAACTACTGCCATGCTGCATTCTTCACTATGTCTTGATGCCCCTGCTCAGTTTTGCAGCATGAGGTGGTCCTCGTTTGTTGAGGAATGTCATCATGTCCCCACCCCATTCCAGCTTGTTTCCAGGCCAAAACTTACGTAAAGCCTCAGCCCTGTGGCAAGGGATCCCTTCCATCCTCAGCCTTCATCTCTTATAATCTCACTCAGTCTCGGTGCAGTTCACTGTTAGAATGACTTTATGCTTTCTCCACCCCTCACCTCCCCACCCCACTTTACAGAAGTAGGGACCGAGAAAAACGCAGAGAAAGAGATACAGATCGGAAACGGTCCCGGAAATCCCCATCTCCTGGAAGGAGGAGCCCGGACCGGGCAGTAGACCAGAGTTCTACTCAGGAGGAGCCCACATGGAAGAAGAAGAAGGATGAGCGGGACCCGTTGCTCACGCGCACCGGGGGAGCCTACATTCCTCCCGCCAAGCTCAGGATGATGCAGGAGCAGATTACAGATAAGAACAGGTGTGTTGGTGTGCTGCGGCTCCGGAGCAGAGGCAGCCTCTCTCACCGCAGCACAGAGTAGTGTCGGCAGCTTTGGCTCTGAAGAATATGCTTAGTTTGCTGTGATAAAGACCACAAATTACAGGCTTCTTGTATTTTTTTACTTCAGAAACCCCTGTGGAACATTGTATACAGCTTGGTGTGATATTAACTTATAACTTCTAATGTTTCTGTGTGCATGTGCACATGCATATTTCTGTCCTCACGTGTAGACACGTGTTTGGAAGCCAAACGACAGCTTTGAGGCATTGTTCCGTGTTTCTTTTTCTTTTTGAGACTGAGTTTCTCAGTGGCCTGACACTTGCCAAGTAGGTTAGGCTGGCGGGCCAACTAGCCCCAGGGATGCACCTGTCTCCGTCTTCTCATGGATACCACTGTACCGGGCATCTCTTATGTGGACTTGGAGATTGAACTTAGTAAGTCCTTGTGTTTCTGGTTGTGTGTCATAGGACTTGACAGTGATCATTGAAATGTAATATTGGGAGAGTTTTAGAGATGACCTCCATTAATACAAACTTCATCATCACTCAAGCATTTTGTTTTACAAAGGTAGCACTAGAAGAATTAATGAGAAGTGTTCACTTTTCCCAGTCCAGCCCAAAGCAGTTCATTCAGTTGTTAAAGAAAAAAAAGTTATTAATTGAATTATTGCATCTTCGGTGCAGTAGGTAGAGGAGTCTCAACATATGCAGTTTCATTGGCTGTAGGAATAGTTCATACACAGTAGAAGTGTGCCCATGGGCACAAGGCGCAGGTAGCCATGGAGGAGGAGTGACAGCTCCTGAGCTGGGAAACGGTCATTGTGCTTGACGCCTCCCAGTTCTGTAGGGGCTTGTGATTACACACCACAGAATCTTACTGGTTACGTTAGTTACCAAGTCACAGATCTGTTTCTGCAGAGATGATGATATATCAAAGTGTGTGGAGTGAGACGGTGGGTCACCTCCGCCATAGGTGTGGCCAGGAGCAGCTAAGAGTTTGGTTGATTTGAAGCAACAACAAAATACTAATTGTTAGTCTGCGGATCTGCCTCTTACCCTCATTGTTTACTGGCAGTTTTAGGCAAAGTCAGTGACCTAAATAGCCACTGCGCTGTTCTCCCTCTCCTTTTGGTAGGGACTCTGTTACACTAGCCTTCCTCAGGCAGTTGGTTCAAGAGTCTGGATGGGGAAAACGCATTTTATTTTTATTAGTCCCCAACTGAATTTTAGCATTTTTTTGTTGGAAGTGTAACTATAGTGTGTAGTCCCAATCAGTATGCTACGGAATCTATGTAATACTGTATATGACCATGCTATTTGGAATTGTTATCTCATGTCTGAAGATGCTCATAGCACACTGTATCAAGCATACTCTTTTCATGCTTTGAGATCTATTTGAGTATCTATTGTAATCCTTTTATTATATGCATTTCAGGAAGACTGCTAGTTTCACTAGACGTCAAGAGAAGTGTACAGGGGGAAAAGGCTCTAGTTTCCTGTATCCAAAGTTAGATTCCACAGAGAAATAATTATAAAAACCATAGATTTTTTTTGGTTTTGGCCCTTTAAAATATCTTGGGCATTATCAAATTAAGTGTAAACATTTCAAGTGAAGCTAAAATGCCCACATGTAAGGCCATCTCGCGTTCAGCAGTGCCGCTCTGGAGTAGCAGCCTCGACGGACGGGTCCTTCAGACGCTACCAGAGTGTCTCATCCAGGTCCCCGTGACTTTGCCTTTTTTGGTAATTTTAGCTTAGCATACCAGAGGATGAGCTGGGAGGCCCTGAAGAAATCAATCAATGGTCTCATCAACAAGGTCAACATCTCCAATATAAGTATAATTATCCAAGAGCTCCTTCAAGAAAACATCGTCAGAGGGAGGTGAGTACTAGTCCTTTGCCTTGTTTGTCTCATAGTAAGTTTTTCAAAGAAACATAATATCTCTGTGAATAGTAAGCACTGATTTGTTACACTACTTCATCTAAAAGGTATTTGTGAATGTTTATTAGAAATGGAGTTTTTATTAAATAACTTACACCATATTTCAAGGTTTATGAAGCTAGTGCTCTTTGAGATTTTGATATCATGTCATAGTTTTGCAGACATTTACTAAAGGTCACTAATAATTTAAATCCACGATGCATAATAATTATTAAGATATACTATTTTAAACCACTTTAATTTTCTTAGTTGACATTAAACTTTTATAAACTTGTTATTAGCAATATGATGCTCTGATATTACATCCTGTGTTGTCAGAAGTGTCAGGATTTCTTCCATAGAGCTGAATAGCGTTCCATTGTGTGTATCTGAATTGTCATTGTTAATCTGTCAGTGGCATGGGGCTCCATTTTGCTCTTGTGGATGATGTCAGAGGGGGCTATTGCTGTGTGGCTCCGAGGCTTGGTGTTTCCCTACTCTCTGCATTCCTATGCATTCCTATTCACAGTCTATGAGTGTTCCCTATTCCCTGCATCCTGGAAACACTCGTCTTTGGTCATTTTTTTCTTCTCTTCTACTTTTTTTTTCTTTCTCGAGACAGGCTTTCTCTGTGTAGCCCTAGCTGTCCTGAACTTGTTTTGTAGACCAGCCTGGCCTGGACCTTACAGAGATCTGCCCGCCTCTGCCTCCCAAGAGTCCTGGGATTAAAGGCATGCGCCATCATACCCAGCTAGTTTCTTCTGTCTGTCTGTCTGTCTGTCTGTCTGTCTATCTATTCACTTTACATCCTGGTCGTGGCCCCATCCCTCCTCACTTCCCAGTCCCGCCATCCCTCCCTCTCCCCATCCCTCCTCTATTCCTCTGAAAAGAGCCTCTCTTCCCATCCACCCCAGTTCATCAAGTCACCAGGACTAAGAGTGTCCTTTTTCCCTGTGTCCTGGCAAGGCTGTCCCGCCAGGGGGAAGTAACCAAAAAGCTGGCAACAGTCCATATCAGAGATAGCCCCACTCCCCTGACTAAAGAACCCACATGAAGCTTGAGCTGTCTATTGGCTACATCTCTGTAGGGGGCCCAGGTCCAGTCCATGCAAGCTGCTTCCGTCTCAGCAAGCCGCTCTAGGCCCTGGTTAGTTGGCTCTGCGGGTCTTCTTGTGGAGCTCCTGTCACCTCCAGGCCCTTTGCTCCTTCCCAGCACTTTTCCCTAAGACTTCTATGCATTGGCCAAAGTTGGCTTTGAGTCTCAGCCATCTTTTTTGTATTGCTGCTGGATGAACCCTCTCAGAGGACAACTCTGCCAGGCTCCTGTCTGTGAGCAAAACAGAGTATCATTAATAGTGCCATGGGTTGGCTCTCTCCCGTGGGGTGGGTCTTGGGTTTGACCAGGCATTGGTTGGACGTTCCCTCAATATCTGCTCTATCTTTATCCCTGCACATTTTGTAGGCAAGGTAAGTTTTGGGTTAAAGCTTCATTTTTATGGCAGCCATTGTACCCAGGTATGAGATGATATATCATGTGGCTTTACTCTATTCATCTGATAGTTAATGCTACAAGGCAGTTTGTGTGTATTGTTTTGAGAAATGTCTGTTTAGATGTTTTGTCAATTTTCAAAACTGGGTTGTATGGTTTATTACTCCTGGTTGATATTTTGGATATTAGCTCCATATCAGACAAATGGTTTACAGACCCTTTCTCTCATTCTGTATTTGTCTCTCAACTTCATTGATTGTTTCTTGCGCTGTCCAGTAGCCTTTTAAATTAGTGCAGTCCCATGTGTCAAGTTTTCTTGGGTTACTTGTGGTTTGGGATTTATGTTTAAAAATTTATCAATCCAGACAAATATTATGGGGCTTCCCCCCTAGCAGTTCTACAGATGCTGTTTTTCTGTTTACCGATCAGTTTGGGTTGCTTTGTGTGTGTTGCACAGGATTAAAGTATGTTCTTACTATTCTGCATGCTGGCGTCTGGTTCCTACCACTACTAAACAGACGACTTCTACACAATTGTTTATTTTGATGCTTTTGTCAAAAAACAAATATAAATGTATGAATTTATCTCTGTATATATGTATGAATTTACTCTGTTCTGTTCTGTGTTGGTTTCTATAAAGTTTGTGCCAGTACCATGCTGTTTTGATTATTATAGCTTTGTGTAGTAGTAGATTTTTAATTGGGTAATAGGATGCCTCTTGTTTTTTCCTTTTTGCTGACAATTTCTTGGCTATTGGAATTTGTTTATATTCTGTATTAATTTTAGGAGATGCTTATCCCCTAAAAAATGGCACGAGCATTCTGATGGGTATCACGTAGCACTGGGTAGAATGGCAGGCTGGCGTAGCCTACTCCTCTCACTGTTGAGCTAGTGTTCCCTCTAAGTTTGTTGTTTTGTCCTTCGTTCCCATTATTCTAATTAAAGCAAAGTGAGAATGAGAGATGACTGGGAAAGATGAACAGTAAATTTGAAAAAAATTAAGGGAATCATCATTTTGAATTTGAACTCAAGCAGTTGGTGATTTCTTTTTTTAAAGGAATAAATCAATGGAAATAAATATCACTTGTCTTATTTTTAACTCTGAGGGCTGTGTTGTATGATTTCACATTACCTTGATTATAATCATTAAAAAATAGGACTAAGCTAAGTATAACGTGTTGGGGAACACAACGCTGGGCAAGAGCCTCCTACTGTCTTGGAGATGGCAAAGCTCTGCTCACTTTCCCTGGAAAGCAGGCAGGCATAGGGAGGCGGCTTGGGTGGCTTGTGTATATTCTAGGGTCACTTCTTTTCCTCCTCAGCGGTCCCTAGTTTCTGGCAGCCTAGTCACTGCCACTGTATTGCTCAGAGTAATGTAAATTAGCCTGCTGTACACCTCTCCTCCTTACCAAATGCATCTTAAAAGCACGGCCATTTTAAGGTGTGTTTCCCGTCACTGTGCTGTCACTTCATCCCAGGTCACTCCTTAGCCTTAGCTTTTCCTCTCAAACTACACCAACAGAAGGAAACAGCTCAAATCTGTGTCCCACCACAGAATTACTTTATACAAATGGCAGACCCATGGCAAAAAGCCTTATATTGTCTAAATTTTGTACTCGTCCAGCAAGTTTGTTTTTACTCGTCTGTTTTTTTGAGTTTGATTTATTTTAAAAATTGTTCCTACTATACATTTTGATCATGTTTTTCCCCTTTTCCTCCTCCTTACACTCTGATTAGATAAAATGTGAAAAGAAAAAGAGAAATTTATTTAGAGAGACATTTTTTTATCCTCATTTTATTTTACAAAAAAAGTACAATTTTGTGTTCATAAAAGCATTTTTAATTGATTACCAAGGTGAACTTTTCCAAGGAAAGATTTAGTTGTGAATGACTTTTTACTATTCATGACTAGGAATAGTTTTACTTGTTTTTCATACGTTGACTGATTGACTCTTTATTTTTATTATGCTTTGAATAGAGGGTTGCTGTCCAGATCTGTTCTGCAAGCACAGAGTGCGTCTCCAATCTTCACTCATGTTTATGCAGCTCTGGTGGCCATAATCAACTCAAAGTTCCCACAGATTGGAGAATTAATCCTCAAGAGACTCATTCTTAATTTTCGGAAGGGATATCGAAGGAATGATAAGGTGTGTGAGGGGCTTGTAAGTAAACTGTCACATGAGGTAATGTCAGTGAGCCAGCGTCAATAAAAGTAAGCGGGTGGCTTCTACACAGCAGCGAGCGCCTTTCGTGTGCGCCTTGTGTAAGCCGCTCACTCTCTGCGTACCCCTGGCCGCTAAGATGATGACTGACTGTGTGTACTGACAGCTGTCATAGCTGTGCCATGCATATTACTGATGGATAAGAAAAGTATCCCACATGTTCCCTTTTAAAGAGCGTGGTAATCCACTGTAGAGTGTATTAATATAGGAAAATTGGTAATAGCTTTTTGGTTAACTGTCCTTACTTTTACTTTTCAGCAACTTTGCCTGACTGCTTCAAAATTTGTGGCACATCTTATTAACCAAAATGTGGTAAGTAGTTATCTTTAAAACCTGGTTGAACTTGGGAGACAGAGGCAGGCGGATGTCTGGGACTTCAAGGCCAGCCTGGTCTACAAAGCAAGTCCAGGACAGCCAAAGCTACACAAAGAAACCCTATCTCAAAAAAAATTAATTAATTAATTTAAATTAAATCTGATTGAATTCAGTGGCATAAGACCATGGTCTTGATCATCTTGAGTGACATTTCAGTCGTAAGTGTTTTAAATGCACCCAGTGTTCTTAAATGTAGAGAAATCTGTGTATTGTAAGGAATTTTGTCAGATGGATGTGACTCAACACTTTCTGTGGTTACTGAGCTATAAGTTAGTCCATGTAGTATAGAACTAAGTTCTTTTTTCTAAAGGAGTAAAGCTGTGTCCTCTCCACTTCTTCCTCTGCCTGCTGCTCGTGACCACCTAATAAATAGGCTCTGCAGTGTGCGCAGCTTGTAGCCAGCAGGTACATCAGGGGCTGGAGAGACGGCTCAGTGCTTAAGAGCACTGGCTGCTCTTGCAGAGGACCTGGATTCATTTCCCAGCACCATCACGACAGCTCACAGCTGTTGTAATTCCAGTTCTAGGGGAACCAAAACCCTTACACATACAGGCAGAATACCACTGCATGTGAAATAAAATACAAATCTATCATTTTAAAAAGAGAGTACATCAGTGGTCATGCATATCTTTTAGTTTTTTATTTTTGTTTATTCACTTATTTAGCATTTAGCATTTTGTCACTTACTAAATATTGACTCTCCATGGATGTGCATCCTATTGCACAGCAGAACACATGAACCAGTAGGTGAGCACATTGCTCAGGGCCCATGCTGTTCATCCCTTACCCATCATCACATCAGCAAAATGGATTTTGTTTGTTTAAGCCTGCCTGCCTGCCTGCATCTCCAGGGTGGCTATAAACTCACTGTGAAGTCCAGGATGTTCTTCAAATTCTGATCCTCCTGCCTCTGTGACTTAAGTGCTTGGCTTATAGCCGTGCACCACTGTGTCCAGTTTGTACAGTTCTAAGGACCCATCTTAGGGCTTCCTGCATGCTCGCCAAGCATTTTGCCAACAAGCTACTTCTCCCTGTTAATTGCTTTTAAAGTTACTTATGCATTCCCTAAAAATAGCATATAGAACATTTTTATTTTTGTTTTATTAATTTTTAGAGATAGAAAGTTGAGGTAGACTTATTTTTATATAATTTTGTTAGGTTTTGCTTAGCTCTGATTATGTGCACATACAACAGAAACATTTAAGTTAATTGAAAATTCTAATCAGTATTAAAAATTAAATTGACATAAAGAAAATTCTTCTTAATGTTGTAGACATTTATATTTAGGGCCAGTTTATGAAATATAGGAGATTAAATAATTGGCATCTTTTTAAAATGCGTGCATGCAACTTTATTTCTACCTCTCCTTTATACTGAATGTTCCTGAGATCATTATAAACTTTGCCTACAGATATGTATTTGTGAAATACACTAGGTAGAGTAGTTTTGATTTATTTTAAGTGCATATAATATAATATCATTTTGTTTGGTTTTAATTTTTATATTCATCCACTATTCTGTGGATTATATTTGCCTTCTACTCAGCCTTGAAAATAAAACTGTGTGTATAGTCAAAGCCGTCCATGTCCACCATCATTCTTACTGTAATGCCCGTGTGTGTGGAAGGGTTTAAACTCACTCAGTCTTATTTCTTTAATGCTGTTCTTGGAAATATTCTACATTTTAACCTAATTATTTGCCATATGATTTTAATGATTGGTTACTTAGAAGCAGAAAAGTAGTTAACCTTTCTGTAGCAGCATGTATATTTCTGATTTTGAAATATTACTAGTTTATTAGAGATTTTTGTCATTCCACCAAACAGTTAAGATCTTAACTATTTTTACCTTCCAATTAGATGTAAAGAGTTTCATGCAGTGATGTGTGACTCTAACCCCTCTCCTCCCATAGACACCTCTCAGAGAGTAGTATGGTTTCTAATTTTTTACAGTGTAAAGATATTGTCTTGACTTGAGGTTTAGACTCCTCATTTCAGAGAAGCACCTTGCTTATGAAGATATATATGGCACATCTATATAAATGCCTTTTAGCTAAATTTTATTCTCATTCTACAAAGGAACCTTTAGTGTTAATTTTAAACTATGGACCAGGTGGTTAGTTTGATCTATGAAGAAGAAATATGGTAGGGCTGTGGCTCAGTGCTAATGTGCTTGGCTGGCATGCATGAGGCCCTACTTCCCTCTGCTGCCACCAGGAATGTACATAAATAAGGAAATAGTCATAACACAGCATCAGTAATTTATGATTTATGATGTAATTTTTATATAACTTTAGGACTATTTGCTATTTAGTAGAATTGCATAATAGGTTGAATTGGGAGCAGATATAAAAAAGTTGCCACCATGAAAAGGGTATTTTAAAAAAAGGATTGAGGCTAGAGAGATGGTGGTTAAGAGTACTTGCTCTTTCATAGGACCTGAGTTCCATCCCTAGTACGCGTAGCCATCTGTAACTTCAGTCCAAGGATCCAACTTCCTCTTATACATAAAAATAATCTACGTGTAGACATAAACCAAACGCTTCTTTCTTTTCAGTGTGGTGAGTTTAAGAAATTATAAATTTTAATATATCCATGATGAAATTTACAGAAAAACTATCAGTGTGTATTATGATCATTGTAGTATACTAACTTATGTTTAAAAGCTTGCCAGTGTATGTTAATTGTGTGTAACTAATTTGCCTCCTCTTGTGTCTGCATTCTGTTAAGGCACATGAGGTTCTGTGCCTGGAGATGCTCACTTTGCTGCTGGAGAGACCAACAGATGACAGCGTAGAGGTAGCTATTGGCTTCCTTAAGGAGTGTGGCCTCAAGTTAACCCAGGTGTCCCCAAGAGGAATCAATGGTAAGTATACATCCTTGGTTTCTTTTTTCCTAGGCAGGGTTTCTCTGTGTATCTGTCTTGTACTTGCTCTTTAGACCAGGCTGGCCTTGAACTCATAGAAGTCCACCTGCTGCTACCTCCCGAGTTCTGGGATTAAAGGAGTGCACCACCACTGCCTAGCTATGTGTTTTTTTGTTTTGTTTTGTTTTTTAAAAGATTTACTTATTTATTATATATACAGCGTTCTGGCTGCATGTGTGCCTGCTCACCAGAAGAGGACACCAGACCTCATCATAGATGGTTGTGAGCCACCATGTGGTTGCTGGGAATTGAACCCAGGACCTCTGGAAGAGTAGCCAGTGCTCTTAACCTCTGGGCCATTTCTCCAGCCCCCAGCTGTGTATTCTTATCTGTCCTTATTCTAGTATTAATTTTTTCCTGTCCTCTCTTTCCTTTTAACGTCAGCTATCTTTGAACGCCTGCGAAACATCCTACACGAGTCTGAGATCGACAAACGAGTTCAGTACATGATTGAAGTGATGTTTGCGGTGCGGAAGGACGGATTCAAGGACCACCCTGTTATTCTGGATGGACTTGATTTAGTGGAAGAGGATGATCAGTTTACACATATGCTCCCCTTGGAGGATGACTACAATCCAGAAGATGTTCTCAGTAAGCCTAGGCTGTGGCAAGCAGGAGGTGGGGCACCAACGTGCCAACGAGGAGTAAACACCTAACTTCTTGTCTATTTTTTAAGATGTTTTCAAGATGGATCCTAATTTTATGGAGAATGAAGAGAAGTACAAGGCTATCAGAAAGGGTATGTAAAATTTGATAAATAGCATAGATCAGTAGAAACAGTGTAGATCGTTCCATGAAACTGGCAGGAATATTAATAGCCACTGACTGTCCCCACACAGAAGCCTGCTCTTTGCTTCTTCTCATGTGGTAACTTTCTTTTTAGTGTATGCTCCTGAGGTAAATTCATTCTGCAAGCTATAGGTTCTTATCCCTTTTCTTTAAGTTTCACCTGCCTTAAGCAATATTCATAGGTTACCAGTGGCCTTTATTAGGCTCTTTTTCTACACCTACAGTCAGTGCCACACAGCTGATAAACAGCCAAGTGCCGTCCTCTGTTGGAAATGGCATCCATACTGTATCTTCTCTTGAGGGCAGGACTGCTTTCTTCTAATGACATCACCACAGTGTCGGTGTCTGATGAGCTGTCTGCCAGTAGAGCTGTAATTTGCAACTTCAGACAGACTTTGGGTGTGTTGTCTTTGCCATTATCAGCTAGATGACCTGGAACAGACTATGTTTGACAGAAGAGTCGGGTACTAGAGGAAGGGCAGGTACTTGGTATTGCCACATAGGGATGTAGACAGCAGGAGCTGTTAGTGTTTTCCCGGGCGTGGGTAGTTTTCTCTGGCAATTTTGTCAGCTGTGCTTGTGATGGTGTCTGGCTTTGTTTACTCTGGCATGTGATTTTACCTGAGGACAGCTTATTACTCTGGAAGCTGCCACACAGAGAGTCGCTGAGCTCTGTCACCTACATCCTCTGCTTTAGCTGTCTTTAGAGGGCTTAGAAAGTCTTCTGTCCTGTGTAGTACACCAAAATTCTGATCACACAAACAGATTTCTCTTCTTCGATACAAATCCTTAAAAACTTTCCGTTGTCTCGGGACTGATTCTTTCTGCTTAGACTTCGGTTTCTTAAGCCCATTCGTCTGTCGTTGCTTTTGGACTCCTTTCCCTACAGTTTCCCCAGAAGGTGTCCACCTTCCTCTTCCGGGTATCTGGTATGATTCCCCTCTAGTGTAAGCTTGAGAGTCCCATTAGGGTCTAGGCAGTTGGCCAGTACATGGGCTATGCTTTTGGTTACAGCAGTTCTCAGCTCTGTGGTTTTGAGGTCCCTTAATACTCCTTAAAATTAGACTCCATAGAGCTTCAGTTTCTCAGAGTTATATCTGTTGGTGTTTGGATATTTACATATTAACTCATTTAAAAATAATAAAATGGTATACATTAATATAAGTAACATTTTAATAAAAATAATTACTAAGCAAAAAAACTTAATGAGATGACGTATTTTATGCACTGTGTAGTGCCTGGGCAACTAGGAGGTGGGCCCTGTCATTCTGCGCTCTGCCTGCCGCAGCTCACTCCGGTTTCATTTATATGACGTAGTTAGAAAAAGGACAAGTATTGTGATAGACTTTGTACATAAATGAGAGTGTTATTTTGTTGCATTTGAAAAATGCTTGTCAAATACCTAAAAACATCTATGAATGAGATTGCCTATTTTTCCCCCAAATAAAAATTTGAAAAGCTGCTACTTTATCTTAAACTCGGGCAGTTTCCCCCACCATGTCCTTGAGGTAACCATGGTTCCTCTGTCTGTAATACAAGTGTACGTTGTTGTTCAAGTATGGAGATGTAATAAAAATTTGTATTTTCACCCTCATCAGGGACATTTGTAATCAAAATAGGCCTTTTCTCTAACTGCAAGTGTGGCAGAAAGCAGCATTGACTCCTGGTGCATTTTGGCATCTTCATTTGTGTTAGATTGCAGCAATCTAACTCCATTGCTCTTGTCTGTTATTGTAGGTAGTAGTGCAGTGAGAGGGCAGATAATACCTTAGTTATTAGGAAAGCAGCGTTGACCTCGTAGACCATCTGACAGGTTTCCCGTTCCCCCAGGGAATCAGACCATTTGTTGAAACTTGTTTTATTCACCTAATGAAATCCTATTGCCAGTGCCTATGGAATTTTGTGACGCTAATGCTAAAGGAGAGAAAAGAGGATGCTGTAAACTGTCAGACAGTTCATTTGACCTTCATCTTTAGTAAAATGTTCCTTAGAACTGGCATAAAAAATGACCACAGCAGGAAATGAGCACAGCTTTAGTAATTAGCACCTTCGAGTGACCCAGGTGTACTTGTGTATTAGGTTTTACAGCATTTGGGGAAACAGCAGGAGTGCCTGTCTTCCTACTTTTGAATACTAAATAGTTTCTTCTCAGAGTCTGTGCTCTGTTGCATAATCAGCTAGACAGTAGACACTGGTTTGTTTTTTGTAGTTGCATTTGCTAGAAATGGTTTCAAGATCATATGCCAGATAAGGGCTAAGTGGAAGCTCTATAGTCTTATCAAATGATTGTTCCTGCAGCAGGAAATTCTCTGTTAATATGAAATATGTGGCTCCTGATTTACACTGTTCTGAAAAATATAAAAAATTAGAATTTTCTAAAAGTGAGTTAAAACGTTGCATGAAAACTTCAGTGCCTGTAATAATAATGAGAACGTTCATTGTTGATCAGCTCTGACAGCTCCACAGAGCAAGATAAAACTGTGGTCTCTGTCCTTTACACTGTTGATATGGTAGATGGTCTTTCATGTACATTCATTTAGATCTGAATAAAATTTATATTTTAAGAAGTAATAAAGTGATGGTTTTACCATTTTTGTTAAAGATGTTTAAACTTCTATCTTATTTTTATGCATGAAAAATCTCTAGGTTCATTGTAATTTCCAGTATAATGACTATATATTTTAATTTAAATTTTTCATTCTATTTGTTGAAATTGAGTACAATAGTTGCAGAATGATTCCCCTCACTTATCATTTCATGTTCATTCTTAACTCTGCACACTGTGTTCTGTGAGTGGCTTTAGCTTTCGTCATAGGCCGCCCTCTTCTGAAGACAGCATTTGAACTTTGAATGCCAGCTTAGAGCTCCAACCCCACCCCCAGTTCTCTCACCCACTCAGAAAACATCTTGTGCTTCTTTCCGTTCCCGTTTCATGAGCATGTTTTATCTTGCAAGAAGTAACACGTGGAACTTGTTAACATCAAACCCTTCTCATTGCTTTCTTGCCGTACACAACCTGAGCTTTGTGTGACAGTTTTGTTGGCAGGTAAACAGTTCAAATTAGATTCAGTGAAATGAGAAGTAACTGCTCGGGATGAAGTACATGCATCTAGCTCATTGATTTTCTTTTTCTTTTTTTTTTTTTTTTCTCTTCTTTTTCTTAAACTTATTTTGTTTTGTAGAAATTCTTGATGAAGGAGACAGTGACTCAAACACAGACCATGAAGCTGGAAGTAGTGAAGAAGAGGACGAAGAGGAGGAGGAAGAAGAAGGAGAGGAGGAGGAGGGAGGTAAAGTGTGGCTTTTCAAGTGTACTGTAAGCATCTGAGGATTAAGTGAACTCTGAGGCGCTATTCTAAAACAGCTTTTTCCATCCACTGAAGAAGGACTGTGAAGAATGCCACTGGTGTTGAGTGGGTGAAGACTAGGGATTCTGTGAAACACCCTGTAGTACACAAGACTGTGCCCTATAACAGGATACCAGCTCCCAAAAGCATTAAGCAGGGAAATTTATTTTTTCCTGATGTAATTTTAATTTGGTATTTTTGACCTTCAGTTGTAAAGATGCATTCATGTTGAGGGCGTGTGATTTATGTAACCTTGACAAGTATGTGACAAATGTGAATGACTAGATATTTGCTGTTCGTTTTGGCAAACTAGAGTACAGAGGCCAACAACAGAAATAGCTTGGTTCTTCCTCTTCAGCTCTGATTACCTCACTTCACAGAAAAACAAGCTCAGACTTTTACTCTGGAAATATAAGTAGTATAGCAGCCTGCACAAGCCAGGCATTATTTACATAAATTACCATCTGGAAATATTAGAAGTATATCTTTTTTTTAAAAGGATAATGTATGTCTTAGAGTGAAATAGTTCTGTAACACTTTATAAAAAGGTAGATTGGGGTTTTTTTCCCACTGAATAGGTCTATACTACATTTTCCTTTAGAATTTGTTTATATGGAAATACTGTTTATAATACAAATAATTATGTATAAGTCCATACAGTTCATCTACTTACTCAAATATGTTTATGGCTTTAGATGAAGCATCAGATGGAACAACACCTTCTGTGGTGTCTAAATGAGTCAGTAATACATAGATAAAAATAGTATTTTTGGCATGGTGTGAACTCTGTTCTAACAAAATGGTATGGCAGAAGACTTAGTGGCTCCATTAATTCTGCAGACATTGATTTACAAAGAGAAAACATCATTGCTGTTATTACTGAATTTGATCATAGAACAAACTTTTAAATTTTGTAATTGTTATGTTTAATTTATTTCAGGACAAAAAATAACTATTCATGACAAAACAGAAATCAATCTAGTCTCATTTCGTCGTACAATATATCTTGCTATTCAGTCAAGGTAAGATTCTGTAGCTCAATCTTTTAAACTTTTATTTTAGGTAAGAGATGGGTAAGCAGGATCAGTGATACAGTTTAGGGTCACATGACAGAAAATCAGACAGCATTCTCATTGTCCTTGCCTCCTGCAGTCCTGTTCCCAAGCAAAGAGGTCCCAGCACATCTGTTTTGTTCTAAGAAAGGAAATTGTCTTTACTTACTTAACAGTCCTAATTGTGTTACCCTAATAGGTGCTGTTATTTTTTCAGTGTGCCATTTCTTGTATCTAAGAATTACTAGTTAAGCCTTAAAAATAACCAACCTGATAGTAAAAGCTATCACTGTATTTGTTAATGAAAATTTAGTGTTTCTTGTTTTTTTTTTTTTTAATATTTCTTTATTTTTATTTATGAGTGCTCTATTTGCATGTATACTGGCACACCAGAAGAGGGCATCAGATCACATTACAGATGGTTGTGAGCCACTATGTGGTTGGTGGGAATTGAACTCAGGACCTCTGGAAGAGCAGCCAGTGCTCTTAACCGCTGAGCCACCTCTCCAGCCCCGTGGTTTTAGTCCTGACTCTTAAGTTGAGAAGCATAGTTGCTAGGCAGATGCAGGTGGATAAAGCAGAATTGGGAATTACACTCTGGAAGGTTTTGAAGATACTTTGAAGTAGTATTAAGAATGATCAGAATATTATGAAAATAAAGCGATTTTCTTTAAAGTCTATGTATTTGATTTGAAGAGCACTGCACAAGAATGTTAAATGATTAATCCATCTGTTAGTTTTCATGTGAATCAGCCTGTTGATTTGCTAGGTACATGTTTACATTTCACACAAGAGGAAGGCTGTTTTCTCAGTTTTGGTTGTTGCTAGGTTCTGTATGTTTCCATTGAGTATGATGATGTCATAGCAATAATGATTCATAAATGGGAGTCATCTTGTTTTCATAGTCTGAAAACTTCAAATAGAGGAATATTAAACAACAGAACACTGACTGGAAAGAGGTTCAGTGCAGCCCTGAACAACTGTTAGGAAGAAACCTTGTTTATGTCACCTTAACTTTGCTAATTTCTAAATTGCAGAAATTACCAAAAATGAAAGCACTCACACACAAATGGCAGCCACTCGTAAACAGTGGCTCTTCCTTGTTATTGCATTAAAGAATACCAACCCATATGTGCCAAGTTATTTTTTCTCAATTATATATGACAATGGTTACTAGACTTAATCCCTCCCCCACACACATTAGAGGAAAAGCCTGAACACATTTTGGAGGACTTAGGAATGAGACTCTTTGGTGATAAAATCTCATTAAAATGGTAATCAAACCAACAAAGGAAATGGGCAGCCACCACCTAAAATACATGGTCAAATGTCTGGTTTATGGCTCTCTTGAAAATTGCCTTGACCATGACTTATTTAGAATGTAGGGAGTGGTCTGATGCATGTCAGCTAAGAGAAGGCGAGCAAACCACACAGAGCTCTGTCTCTGCTGTCCTCATTGAAAACTGGCACGTTACATGCGAACATTGCTTACCCTCAAAGGAGATTGCTACCTCCCTCTTTCTTCCCCATCCCCCGCCCCTCACCCCTGTGTGCCTGCATGGATATACCCAGTGTTTTCTAAAATCTTGATAGCATCCAGGCTAGATGAAAGGAGGTGACTGAGTCAGGTGGCGTGGGGCATCTCATTAACCACTTCGGGGTATCTTTGAGATTTTACAAAACTGAGAATTAAACCTAATTATGCTCAGTCTCTGCCACTGAGCTGTGTCCAGAACCTTAGTACAAGAAATCTTGTACATTCAAAAGTCATTTTGACCAGTGAACTATATAGAGGAATTGGCATTTTAAATGCGTCCTTGTTGTCTAGTTTGCTAATCTTCCTTTCCTCCTGCTGCTGTGACTCCAAGATTAATCTTTATTAGACAGCACACCACAGTAAGCAGCTGCCTTCTCTGGAAGTTGAAGCACACTCCTGCTTCTTGACGATCATCTGACTCTGCATTCTCAAAGTTGTCTCAGGGTGAGACACGACAGGACTACAGTGTCCCTGACAATGTGGCTTCCTAAATTGGACACATTGACATAATCATTAAAAAACTGGCATATGTCAAGAAGATAATAATTCAGGAACGCATTTTATAACCTTTGTTATTGTTTTAAAACTGGAAATAATTTTGAGCCACTTAAAATACCTAAAATATTCGGCAGTGTTAATTCACGTAGAATTTATAAGTAATGCAACTTCAAATCATTATGTTTTAAAAGGAAGTTTTAAAAAACTTAAATTCATACAATTTTTCCTCTAATACTCAAAGAAAAGCAGTAAAATTTTTTGGGTTTTTTTGTTTGTTTGTTTTTCAAGATAGGGTTTCTCTCTGTGTAGCTCTGACTGTCGTGGAACTCACTCTGTAGAACAGGCTGGCTTCATACTCTCAGAGATCTGCCTGCCTCTGCCTCCCAAGTGCTGGGATTAAAGGCGTGCGCCACCACTGCCCAGCTAGTAATATTTCTTTAGCACCTATTTGATATGCTTTTAATTACCAGGTCCTTCCCACTCCCACCAAGTATTTCTCCCCTTTAAAAAAAAAATTAGCAGATGATACCCACTGCTGTTGCTACAGCACTGAGATGTGTCCATTCTAGGCACATGTAGTATTGCCTGTTATCTGCTTCCTGGAAGATTTCTTTTTTTATTTTAGTTTTCTTCCTTGCTTTGCACTATGCTGGACTGTTGCCCAGTTGTACTTATGAAACCTAATAAGTAATAGACACTAGAAATACAGGTGAATTGCAGCATTCCTTCCGAGTCATTACGCTCCTTTGGCTGGCTATTCGAAAGGAAAGCACTCCTCCAGAGCCAGCACATTGCCCTGGGTAGCTATTAGGAGGACCTGTGCCATCTGCAAATGTGCAAATATGCCAGCATTACTCCTGAATCAACTCTTGGTGATTGGCTCATCTCAACATACATTGAGGACATTTTAAATTCATGGACACTGTAAAATGTCCCCTTTCCCTTGTAGGTTGCTTTGCATCATTTACTGCTGTTACACTATACAGGGAAGCCCTGTGTTTGGGTATAAAATAAGAAACTTGTGAAGTGGGTTGAGTGGCTTCTGCAACAGCTTTCACCTTGTCCTCAGCACTGCTGGGTGGAGACGGTGTTAGAGAAATGTGTTAAGATTTGCAGCATCTGGAAAAGTAGTTGGCGTTCCACTGTGATAAAGTGTCATTTACTCTCCTATGTTGAGGTTTTTAATACTGGAAGCATAAGAAATTTGACCTGTTTTAATTACAGTTTTTTTTCCTGGCTGCTCTAAATTACATAAAAACACATCTCAAAAAGCTTTTAAGTGCAGTACTTATTATTGCTTTCCCATTGAGCTAGAAAGCATAAGTATTTCCGTGTTAATTCTTAAATATTGGGATATTATCCAGGAGTATGTTTCATAGAAACCTCTGAGTTTTGGTTTTCTCCTCTGTAAAACAAGAGAATTGAATCAAATGTTGCTAAACCTGAGATGTTAAAGATGTAAGAACTAAGTCACAGTATTATCTTACTGAGAAGCAGAGGTTCCTAGTTTAGTTGTGGATTTATGACTAGTAACTAAAGTACATTTCTTAAAGAGGTTAGTTATTTATAAATATCTGTGTGAAAACAGGTGAGCAAGGTACATACATGCACTCCCAAAATTTGGGAGGTGGAGACAGGAGAGTGAGGAGTTCAAGGTCATTCTCTATAGCCTAGGCTACATGAAACCTTTTCTAAATTAAACCCTGGTAACATTTTGAGTGTTAATATTTTCCCTTCATTGTCAAGCATTCTACCTGCTGTCTTATCTAAACTTTTAAGTAAAATTCTTGATACTTTTTGTTTTTAGACTTAATTTCATAACGAATACCAAAGAGATGCTCCTGAGCTTGGGCAGTTAGTGAGTCCTTGCCTCCTGTGGCCAGGTTCCCTGTCTGTAGAGTTCACATTTGTCCTTTGCTACTGGAGCATCAGCTCAGAACAGTTAATGAGCCCCTCATGTGGTTATTATCCTCCAGTGATGTTTTCATTTTTTGTTTTGACCCAGGATCTCACTCTAGCCTAGATTGGACCCCAAACTCACCAGAAAGTCCTTCCTGCCTCAGCCTTATGAGTGTTGGGGTTGTAGGAACTAGCTACCATGCTCAGCTGTCTTCCAGAATTGAAGAGAAAGTTGATGCTAACACTTGAGTTTACAACTCTTGTGCTCAGTGAGAAACGGAAGAAGCACAATACAATTTTGTGAGTGGGAGGCCACTCTGTGTGCAATAACAACCTATCTGTGGCTTTGAGTTGATTGGCTTGAAAAAATAATCAAAATCAAGATCTATTCATACTTTTTTTTCCTTTGTGTTTGCCTTTTTTAAGGTTGAGGGACATATGTAAATTTATATGTACTGTTAAAATCCATCCTTTCATGTCTGCAGTTAGTTGTTTTAGAGTATTTGCAAAGTTGTCCAAGCACAATTATTGCTCAAATATTTTTGACACTCAGAGTGAATTCCGTTTACATAGCCACCATTCTCTGTATATTCAGTATGGCCTTTGTGTCTGGCTTCTGTGAGCATAGTTTATGGTTCCTCATGCTGTCATGTGCTTATGCTTTGTCATGGGTAGAGTTAAGGGCTGTTCTCTGTATGCTGGCATATCATAGATATTTATAGTTAATCAATAACAGAATAATATTTGACAGCTAAAGCACACTGCAGCTGATTAGGCCTTTAACGTATTATGGCCGTCTTGTCTCCACAGTTTAGATTTTGAAGAATGCGCACACAAGCTGCTGAAAATGGAGTTTGCCGAGAGCCAAACAGTATGTTAATGTTTTTTAATTAGGAAGTACATATTAATTATTAAAATGCTTAAGGAGGTTAATAGGTTTTGTGAATTAAAACAGTGAAACTATAAATACTTGTAAACACAAGTTTTTGTAACTGTATTCTAAGCCAAGGCCTAGGGCTCCTGAGGTCTCTCTCCTGTGTTCTGGTAGATTGCGTTGCAGCGTGCTGATGTGTTGGCCTCTGCTTGCCTGTGAACAAGTGGTGGTGTAGGGGGAATCTGCTCCTCAGTGTGGCTTGATCCTGTCTTTACATGTGCACTGGTGGATTCTTTTAGTAGGAACTCCAACGATCACAACATGTTTGCTTGCACTGCTCAAGTTGTATACAGAAGAATTTATATTGTTCCATTCATCAATTCATTCATAAGAAAAGAAGTTGATATGTATGTGTGAGACAAAGAACAAATGGTCAGGGATTTAGTGATCCACTAAGTACTGAAGGTCTGGTGTTAGCCTCATGGCTCTCATTGACTCTTAATTGTTATACTTTAAAGTATCAGAGCCCCAGTGCTAAGGACAATAAACACCAAGCTGAGTAAATGCTTCTGTAAATGTCTTCCTCATTGTCACCATATATTCTTTTCTTTCCCTTTAGTTTTTCAAGACAGGGTTTCTCTGTGTTATCGTGGTAGTCCTAGACTCGCTTTGTAGACCATGGTAGCCTCTAACTCACAGCCTCTGCCTTGCAAATGCTGGGACTAAAGGTGTGCACCACCACTCCCCGGCACTAAAGGTGTGCACCACCACTCCCCGGCACTAAAGGTGTGCACCACCACTCCCGGCACTAAAGGTGTGCACCACCACTCCCGGCATCATGTGTTCTTTTTAGGTCTTTGGAACCTGAGCCCAGGCTTTGGTTGATTTGTTCCTTGTGCCATGTTACATGTAGTAGACTGCACAGATGGTTTAGTAGATGTTTGTGCTCCAATAGGCTGTTCAGTTTCCAGTCTCTCGTCCTGAGCTCAGGATTAGGTGATCACCTATAGGGACTGGGACGCTGTGTCCTGTACCCACTTGCTGTTCTCATAAGTAAAGTTTTATTGGAGTGAAAACATGCTCATGTTGACTGACTGACCAGAGCAGCAGAATTGAGTGCCTCTCACTAATACTGCACTGGCCCTAACATGTAAAGTACTTAGGGTTTGGCCATGTACAGGGAGAAAAATCATTTATTACTGAAATACTGTCATACAAAATTTTGCAAGAACATTATTTTCAAATTAAAAAGTTCTATTTTCTTTTTAAAGTTTGTGCAGTCTTACACTAATGATGTTGCTGTTTGTACTCTTGACCACAGTTAATATGTCATCCTTAGAAGGATATAAATTACTAAATTAACCTTTAAAATTAGAATTGACACTAAAATTACTGTGTGGCTATTGCGCCATTTGAGGAGTATAATTAAGTCATTACAAATTTTATTAGTGCTAATCCAAAGGACAGTTGTTCTAGAACTATCCTTAACATACTTTGATTATTATGTGGAAGTATCTTAGTGCATCTGTCTTCGTATGCTAAAAGACTCCTAAAATTACTCAAATATTTAATCGATATGTTAAAATATTTAATTATCTCAAGTCATAGATAATAACACTTAATTGCACCTAGTCTAGGGGAAGAGAATGGTTTGTTTTGTGAGAACTTCTGACAGTCAGCAATGGTTTTGCTGAAAATGGGATTAGCATCCTGTAAAACAGTGCTAGTAGGGAAACTTGAAAGTGGATTTTATATATCAAATTAATCTAACAGCATAATTTAGGACTTTGTTTTAAGTTTTCAGAAACAGATGAGGCTTAGAAAAGTTTACTTTTCCAGAACTTAACACATTTATAAACATTTTATTTAATCAGGTTAACTTGTGAATGGTTTTTCTGTTTTCTTTCTTTGTGTCTGAAACCACTCTTGTGTTTTAAAGTGATGCCTCTAGCTAGGCTGCTTCATGGTAGACCGTCCGTTTCTAGAGCAACACTGAACAGTGCAGTTTTCTTCAGTGAGGAAATATTCATGCCGCCTGTTCAGGGCACCAGCAACTAGGCACATTCAACTTTTGATTATGCAAAATATGAGTACTGTGACTGAGGACCTCAGACTATAATGTTAAATAATTTAGATAGCTACTTGTGGCTGATAGTATCATGTTAGACAGCACAGCTTCCTGTGTAATCTTGTCCTGCATTTGCACTCTGGAGCCTTGGGCACAAATTGCTTACATACATATAAATGCTTATTTACCTTTTTTTTTTTTTTACTATTAACAATTTTTACTTAGATCATACCTCAGTTAGTGACTGACAAATTTTTAAAATACTTCATTGAAAATTTAAAAATAAAAACTAACTGAAAGAATACTCATTTAATTTGTATAGACTGCTTTGCTCTTAGAGAATGAAATGAATTCTAGTTAATAATATATTGGTAAAATACAGACATTCTAATAAATGATTTATAAAAAATAGTATTTGTACAGTAGCCTTATCCTGTCTCACTTGCTATATTACCTGGGTCAATTCTTCATGAAGTCTCAGCTCCATTAATATTACTTCAGAAATCCAGGTGTGGTGGTGCACGCCTTTAATCCCAGCACTTGGGAGACAGAGGCAGTCGGATCTCTGAGTTCAAGGCCATCCTGATCTACAAATAGAGTTCCAGGACAGCCAGGGCTGTTACAGAGAGAAACCCTGTCTTGAAAAACAAACAAACAAACAAAAAACCCCAAAAGCAATTACTTCAGGAATTATTAAGTCATATTTGTTACTCAATTAAATGTGAGCCATTTGTGATAATGGATTTTCTGATCAGAGGTTTATTCATTAGTTCTAAATTTTTTTAACAGAGGTTTTCCAAAGCAGTTAGGTAACTGATTGGACAGTATAACTTAACAGTTACAGGATCGGGCCGTCCATCTTTAGAGATCCCTCTGTATCTAGGTCTGTACAGAGAGTGTCCATCCGTCTGTACTCAGAACGTCCGTCGCTCTGTAACTAGTTTGTATACAGAACATTTATTTCAGGACTTAGGAAATTGAGTCATAAACCTGTTTCTTTCTGTTCTATTATTTTTATTTTTTACATTTTTTTCTTCTCAACAACTGGAAGGTCATCTAACTTGGAGTAGTGCCCATTTATTCTTCTGTAAACCCTTAAGTTTTGGTAGATATTTGTGTTGGTGAAAATAAATATAAAATATTTCCACACAGAATACTTTAAAAGATAGGATAGCCCATCATGCCTTGACCTGCTTCATGCAGTCGATTTAGAAATGATTCATATGTGTGAATTTAGAATGTTATTTAATCAAATTATCATAAATAACTTTAGATGATATTAGCCAGACTAAAGGCTTTTTTTTAAAAAACGATTTAAGTTTGACATTAAGTTTACAATAATTTTCAAAGTTTTCAAAATTTCTGAAAGTCTAGCTTGAAAATTCATTCTCTGTTGTGGCTGTAAATTGTCATATAATATAGTTTCATTGTGGTCTGAGTCATTAATACAAGTTTTTTTCCAAATAGAAAGAACTCTGCAACATGATACTTGACTGCTGTGCCCAGCAAAGGACCTACGAGAAGTTTTTTGGCTTGTTAGCTGGGGTGAGTTACAGCCTTGCTTTCCACGTAGGGTTTAACAGAAGCCCCAAAAGAATTCCTAATAGTAATATAGTGAATTAACTATTGTGCTTTGTGGCCTGCTCTACCCTTAACTAGCAACATGCTATTTTTTCTGAGAACACAGTGTTCCCTCTTTCAGATTACTCACGCCCTTAGTTTCCTTTCCCCCTGCATTTTGCAGCACACTAAATTTACTACCATTTTTCTATAGCTTCTTAAAATTATAAATACTGTGTAACAATTTCCCAATATAAAACAACTAAAAGTCTTCAAAAACTCAAAAGAGTTATTAAAGTCAGGAACCTGTTAGGCAGCATAGGGTAAGCATTATCTTTTAAAAACTTAAAAGCTTATTTTTGTCATTTTTAATTACGTGTCTTTGTGTGTGTAGGGGTATGTGCATGTGAGTGCAGACCAGGTGGAGGCCAGGGGTGATGGATCTCTTTGGAGCTGGAGCTATAGGCTGTTCAGAGTTGCCTGACCTGGCTGCTGGGAACTTAACTTGGGTCCTCTGCAAAAGCATAGAAATACTAAACATTAATCTCTTTCTGTTCCCTAAAATATATCTGTGAACTGTTCACAAGGTGGATATATATAATGCAAAATGTATGTGTTTAGGATGAACTAAATGTATAATTTTATTTTAGCATATAAATCCAGATAGAGAAAAACTTTTTAAAGATTATTTAGCACAGAAAGATAGGGTGATAGATGTTTCTTGAAGGCTTTCACAAACATTTAATCTAGTAAATTTAGGAATAGTAAGTTCTGACGCTCAGTTTCTGCTGGGGTTGACTGTCAGTTTTCTTCTCTATAGCGGTTTTGCATGCTGAAAAAAGAATACATGGAATCATTTGAAAGTATATTCAAAGAACAGTACGACACCATCCATCGCTTAGAGACAAACAAATTAAGAAACGTGGCTAAGATGTTTGCTCACCTTTTATACACAGATTCCCTTCCGTGGAGTGTAAGTAATTAGATCAGTGCTTGCTCTTCGTTCCTAATCCTCTCTTATTTTCAGATATGCTTTTAGTTACGGCATGGCCATGCTTCGTCTATCAGTAAATAAAATGAGTAAAAATGATGTGTGTAGTGCGCTTTGACTGCAGCTGCTGTTTGTGAAGCACGATCATGTTGCACGGATCAGAAGGCTGAGGCAAACAGTGCACGCGTAAGAAGTACTGTGTGGAGCGTGCAAAGCCATGCTGCGTCTCAGTAGTGATGGCTAGCCATGTTTTCAGGGGAAATAGGATGTGTTTTTATGTTTGACATCTGCCCCTACTCACATAACAAAGAAAGACACCTGTCCCCTAATGTGGTGGCACTTGTGCCTCAGAAGTACTATTCAATTTCCTGAAAGAGTAGCTCTTCCAACGTTCCTCTTACTATGATTCAGGAGAAAGGATTGCTCCAGGAGGTTGTGGTAAGTCAGCATGTTTTGTATAAGCAACTTGGAGGAGATCCTGTGATCACACTTAGAACAAAGAGATGCAGTCTTAACCAGGAAACATGCACCAAATTGAGCATTAAACCCATATTTACTATATAATTACTGTGCATGGAAATGCTACTTGTTTAGTTTCCACCTGCATATCCCATCACAACTCTTGGTGGTCGCCAGTCGAAGGCGTTAATGTGTCCCTGCTTTCAGGAAAGTTACCATGTAAGAGAAAAGTTAAGTCTGTGGCGTTCATGCCATAAAAAGTCACATACTCTTAAGTGAAGCCAAGTTGCTAGAAGAATTTTAATGGGGAAAAATCACATCCCAGAAGGAAAAGAAGAGGATAGCATTGTAAACTACCACAAACAGATGGTGGCGTGAGGCTCCAGCCCTGGCGTTAAGCGTACTGGATAAGTTTGTGCACAGTACTTAGGTGCTAAGTATGTCCAAACACATTCAACCGCCACGTCAGACAACCCAGCAGCCAATCATAGAAACCCTCTGCTTCATTTCCCCTGCTCTAGAAAAGAAGCCAACTTTTAAACAATTGCCTGAAAATAGGCTTCCAGAATACACATAACCCATAAAAGCTAGAGAGTTTTTGTTTTTCTGTTTTGCTTTAAAAATCTATGTCCACGAGTTAGTTTATAAAAGCAGTAATCTTATTCAGAATACATCATCCATCATTTTGCTTTTGGCTTTGTTTTTACTTTTATCTTATGTATATGTGCTAAACAAAACTATAGCCTAATGCTCTTGGTGGCATTTTGTCTAGTCCCTTGTATGCGCACGTTCTGCGGAGGGACATTTGTGAGCCTCTTTACTTTGTCATGTGCTCAAGACAGGTTATCTTCTCTGCTATAAAAAGCACCTTCCTCAAGAAAAAGAAGAAGACCTATTTCTGTCCCATCTTAGTTAGCGTTGGAAGTTAATATAGAGAGACAGTCTGACACTTTGCCGAGGGAGGGAGTTAGAGATGCTGGCTGCCTAACGATGAACAGTCCCAGTCACTCTCAGAGAACTTAAACTGGTCGGCCTCTTGGCCCTGTCTTTAAAAAAGTTTATTTTTCAATTCTCTCCTTTAATTTTCAGGTTCTTGAATGTATAAAGCTGAGTGAAGAAACCACTACATCATCCAGTAGAATTTTTGTCAAGATATTTTTCCAGGAGCTCTGTGAATACATGGGTCTTCCTAAACTGAATGCGAGGTTAAAGGATGAGTAAGTGGACTACTCAGTTTAAGCCTAGTCTCCCTGTCTGTGGGAGTTCTGCCATATTAGCAGATACATGCTCTTCATGATGAGAAGCCCGCTAGGACTTTGGGTAGCTATGTTATAAGACATGAGACAACATGCACCTTCTAGGGGTTTCTTCTAGGATTCTTAGGTAACGCCCATTTCGCCCTTGTTAATACTTATTTATTCAGATTCTTCCTAGTTACTAAGACTGGCTTCTGTTCCGTTCTGCTAATGCCTCGTGCGGTTCTCGTATTTCACTCCCTGCCTTAAACGTTAATCAGAGGCCTCCCTGGGGTCCACAGGTGTCTCTAAATTAGTCCTTCACTCTTAGGCTTCATATACTCTGCTCTCTCAGGCTCCTCCCTCTCCTCAGTAAGCTGCACTCGAGTCACCTCAGCATCACAGAATGGATACTGATGTCTGCGTTTTCATGTTTCATTACCACCGTGAATGCAGAGGCAGAGCCCTCTTTCTGATGTCTAACATGCTTAGTCAGTCTTCCTGTGAAACACTCATTGCCTACTTCGTACTCTTTCCCAGTGCTTTTACACAATTTAGATGTGCATGTATATGTACATGTAAAAAAGCCAAGGCCTTTAAATTTTTCTGTCATGCCCACAAAATATACTTGTGTGCATATATCCATGTACACATGTGTATACGTCATCTGTATACATTGTGTGTATCTTATGGTGTACATAAAAAGTATCTAAATCTATATTGTGTAATTACAGAAATCACGTTCAAGGGCCAATGAGATGTCGTGGTGGGTAAGAACGGTAGGCCTGCATCCCTGACAACACAAGGTAGAAGGAAAGAGCCCGTTCCCACATGTCGGTTCTCTTACCCACACACACGCACACTAAACTACAAAGAAATGAACTTCAGTGAATTGTTGTTCATTGCCTATTATGTTGTAGGTAGCCTGACGTGTAAATACATAAACCAATGTCTTATGTTTTACTTACTAATTTAATATGTAGAAAATCTGATTAGTGAGTGTAGGAGTTTTCATTTTCATTTTCCCTTTCTCCATTTTCGTTCCTTTTTCCTTTTCAGAACTCTTCAGCCATTCTTTGAAGGACTGTTACCCCGAGACAACCCACGGAATACCCGCTTTGCCATCAACTTCTTCACTTCCATAGGGCTCGGAGGTTTAACGTAAGGGTCACTTGTAGAATTCTGTTTTTGCTGACATAATTATCTCACAGGTGCACAGGAGGCCCAGTGTTAACACATTGCATTTCTGTTAGGGATGAACTGCGAGAACATCTGAAGAACACGCCCAAGGCCATCGCAGCTCAGAAACCAGAAGCTGAGCAAAAGAAACCGTCCCTGCCTTCTTCGTCGTCAGAGTCGTCTTCGGAGTCGGACTCGTCTGACTCAGAGTCTGACAGCAGCGAGAGCAGCTCCGCGTCCTCCAGTGAGGGGAGTGTGTCGTCACCCTCCAGTAGCCAGAGCTCTGCCTCAGGTATGAGGCCCAGTTTCTAGCAAGTGCACAGCTCCTAACGGGGGCCGCTCTCCATTGCTGCGTATTTATGTGGGCTGTCTACTTAAAACACTCATTCTTGGAGATGTCCTGACGCAGTCTGCAGTGTCTTTCATCTGCTGGAGAAGCCTCCTCATAGGCACTGCTAGTTCCCTGGCAGCTGGGATCCAGTGATGTCTGCTGTGGTTTATGGATGCCGTCCTGATGCTCCATGTCAGGGTACTCAGGCTTTACTTGTAGTAGTCAAGCTTTATGTGACGACTTGACAGCATCTTATTCATTGTATAGCTCATTTGGGGCTTTGCAATATGTAGCTCTCCCCGAGACGAAGAAGTACTATAGAAGAACTTTAGAACTCCTCTTCTCTTCGTGGCAGCGGGTCTTGCCTCTTTTGCTTTGTTGAGACAAGGTCTCACCACAAATCTAAAGCTAGTCTCACTCTCACCGTGCAGCCCAGGCTGGCCTTGAGCTGCATCCCCATGCCCAGCAGCCCAAGTCGAGCTGAAAACATCATATTTTTTTTTTTTTTTTTTTGGTTTTTCGAGACAGGGTTTCTCTGTGTAGCCTTGGCTGTCCTAAACTCACTTTGTAGACCAGACTGGCCTCACAGCAATCCGCCTGCCTCTGCCTCTGCCTCCCGAGTGCTGGGATTAAAGGCGTGAGCCACCATATCCTCTTTATCCACTGTTTGATTGGCTTGTTTGCTGTTGGTTGGTTGGCTTGTTTTGTTTGTTTGCTAGAGTTTTATATGCAGACTAGATTGTTCATTCACTGTCTGGCAGAGGCTAGCCTTGAACCTGGTCTCCACTGCCTCTACTTTGCAAGTTCTAGGCTTAGAGACCTGTGCTACAGTGCCTATTTTAACTTTATAATTAGTAATTATGGACTCCTTTATATCTAACATTTTCATTATAATTTGCATTTTCTTGGTCACTAATAAATCAGAGTATAATATCATTGGCCATTTAATATTTTCTTTTTGCTCAAATCTTGATTTTTCCCTTTTGTTAAGTTAACTTTTCTGTTTTATAGGGTTCTTTGGTTTTTTTTTTCACTCTGTGTTTTTGTGTATGTTGCTGCTTAAAATGTACACATATTATGTATAATATATTGCAATGTGTTTCTATATAATGTGTGCATTCCAAGTAAGTAATTGCACTTCTGCCTTTGAGGCAGCCAGAGCTCTGTTGTCTTTTGTTTTCCCCTAGCAGCAACCCTGGGTCAGCAGGTGCTCCCAGGTAGGAGTTGTCAGGGCAGTGTAGCTTACTTCTCTGCACTTCTGTCTTTCCTGAATTTGGGGCCATTTGGTTCTTGTTTTGTTAACCAGTTTTTCATGTTTTTAGTGTTATAATGTTTTATTTTGAATTAACTTTATAATTACAGAAAATTACAATGAACAGGAGAGAGAATCCACATATACCCTTGACCAACTCCCCCAGTGTTAGCTCCTCACATAAACAATGTAATTATCCATGACACTGTGGAGGTTCATCTGGAATCCTGCTTCTAACAGATCTCCTTTGAATTTCACACAAAGTAAAGCAATAGTTGAATGCGGCCGGACCCAGGACACCAGGGTCCTTTTCCTTCTGTCAGAAGCCGGTTTACATTCCAGTATTCTGTCAGGGCTCCCATACTTCTTTGATGTTCTTGAAGATTCTGATCACTTGTATTGAAGTCAACACTTACATCAGTGTTGATATTTCCTTAAGAACAGAATAAAAGTTGACGTCATGGTTACTCTTCTATTGCTGTGAAGAGTTCCCATGGCCATGGCAGCTTACAGAAGGAGAGAGGAGTCCGTGCCCAGCATGGCAGGAGCATGGCGGCAGGAGGCAGGCATGGTGCTGAAGCAGGAGCTGAGAGCTCACATCTTAGCCGCAAGCCTGAGGTAGAGAACATGGACTTTTGAACCATTAAAGCCCCCCTCCCCCCAGTGACACACCTCCAACAAAGCCACATCTGCTCCCCCTCCCCCACCCCAAACAGTTCTGCCAACTAGGGGCCAAGCATTCAAATATAGGAGTCCATTTGGGTTGGAAAGAAAGTCAGGAAAACGGCTTGCTCTTAGTGCATCTTCTCAAGGGACTCACAAATGCCAACATGTTCTAATAAACATCAGCCATCATCACTAAATTGAGAATGGGCTTATTGAATGTCTCCAGATAAACACTTCGCCTATTAAATCAGTTATCTTAGAGGGATATCATTTAATTCTGTTCAAATCTGTCTCCAACTTTTTCTCAGTCATTTTGGCAGCCATTTTTGGAGCATTCTCTATGCTGTTTGCCTAATGATAATGTTGAATTTCTACAAGAAAAAACTGTCCCCTTTCCTTGTTTATTTACCCAGCCATATCTTCATACCACATCTGTACGAATGTTTGTAGTATTCTGTGAGTTACACTCCAGATGCTTTTGTTCAAATCATTTTACATTTTTGTTTTTTGGTTTTATTGAGACAGGATTTCTATATGTCCCTCTGACTCTCCTGAACCCACTTGGTAGATCAGGCTGGCCTTGAACTCACAGCAATCTGCTTGTCTCTGCCTCCCAAGTGTTGGGATTAAAGATGTGTGCCACTAGGCCCTGCTCATTTTACTTCTTAAAAGATATTTTCTTTGCGTGTGTGTGTGTGTGTGTGTGTCTGTGTGTGTGTGTGTGTGTGTGTGTGTGTGTGTGTGTGTGTGTGTGTGTCTGTGTCTGTGTCTGTGTGTGGTGTGTGTGTGTCTGTATCTGTAATTGATTCTCCTTCATGTGGGACCTGGGAATAAAACTTGGGTCATCAGGCTTGGCAATCCTCTCGACCCACTGACCCATCCTGCCAGCCCTCATTTCATACTGAGAATTTGGAGTTCTTGTTTTCAGTTTGTTCCTTTCGTTGCACAAGCTCCTTTCCTTTCCTTGAGTACTTCTTTCATTCCAGCATCACAGGTGCTGCAGATCTTCAGCACCTTCAAACAGATTTAAAGTTCTACCAGGTGTCTCCAGTAGCTTTTAGTATGTGCCTCATTCCATCAGGAAAAGAGGATCCTCTATTGAAATCCCTTTCCAGAGTTGCTTCTGGTCTGAGTTTTCTGAAAAGGTTTGTGTAGTTTAACCCAAGATCTGCTTTCTTCTTGTAGGAGAGCAGCTGGCTGTGTCCGCGTGTCTGCTAACGCCTGTCAGTGTAGCCTCTTCCTCTTCCGCCCTAGGCTGCGGGCAGATAGTGCGCTGTGATTTCCTGTCAGGTTATGTTTTCAAGTACAGACTACCGTATGACACCAGCGCTGTGCGGCTCCTCGTGCTCTGGGTCGTTAGAGCAGGGTGCATTTCCTCACAGGAACTGTGAGAGCACTTCATGTAACAGCTCTTCTAATGGTACAGAGTGTATTTCACGGCATCCATTTTGAGGACAGATGATAGCTCAGCATGAATTTTGCAGTAAGAAAGTTTGCCGATTCAAAGTTAATTTGCCTTATCATACAGTTTTAGCAGACAACTGTTTCATTATTCAAGTCTTAGATAGCATAGAAGCAGTATGAACTGCTCCAGATCGGAAAACGGAGAAGCAGACACGGCCATGGGGTTGCACACTGTTGCGTGGCTGTGGTGTAGGCCTTGGGGTTGCACACTGTTGCGTGGCTGTGGTGTAGGCCATGGGGTTGCACACTGTTGTGTGGCTGTGGTGTAGGCCATGGGGTTGCACCCTGTTGCGTGGCTGCGGTGTAGGCCATGGGGTTGCACCCTGTTGCGTGGCTGCGGTGTAGGCCATGGGGTTGCACACTGTTGCGTGGCTGCGGTGTAGGCCATGGGGTTGCACACTGTTGTGTGGCTGCGGTGTAGGCCATGGGGTTGCACACTGTTGTGTGGCTGCGGTGTAGGCCATGGGGTTGCACACTGTTGCGTGGCTGCGGTGTAGGCCATGGGGTTGCACACTGTTGTGTGGCTGCGGTGTAGGCCATGGGGTTGCACACTGTTGCGTGGCTGCGGTGTAGGCCATGGGGTTGCACACTGTTGCGTGGCTGCGGTGTAGGCCATGGGGTTGCACACTGTTGCGTGGCTGCGGTGTAGGCCATGGGGTTGCACACTGTTGTGTGGCTGCGGTGTAGGCCATGGGGTTGCACACTGTTGTGTGGCTGCGGTGTAGGCCATGGGGTTGCACACTGTTGCGTGGCTGCGGTGTAGGCCATGGGGTTGCACACTGTTGTGTGGCTGCGGTGTAGGCCATGGGGTTGCACACTGTTGCGTGGCTGCGGTGTAGGCCTTGGGGTTGCACACTGTTGCGTGGCTGCGGTGTAGTGTGGGCAGAGCCTGGCGATGTATAGAACGAGCCAGACACTTGGGCTTCGCGCTGAGCCCGATGGCTTCTGCCTGGGCAGCTGGAGCCCAAGAAGGAAGTTCTCACAGACAAGACAGGCCATCGCCTGCACCATGTCCCATCATTAGTCACTGTGCAGAAGCAAGAGGAGTGGCTACACTGACATTTGGGTAGAGTCAAGGCAAGACAAAGTGACTTCCTGTTGTGTTTTCATTTTGTAGTCATGGGATTTGTGAGATTTTAGTCATCTCAGCTGTTTTGATTCATGAACTCGAATTAATAAGTGACTAAGTTTAACTTAAAATGGTGCTTTATTTCCCTATATTTTATATTTGAGATTCTATCAGTAAAACTGAATTGTAGAAGGTCTCTTTAGAAGTTTTTGTCGGAAACCAAGCTTCCATGACTCTCACAGAGCCCATAACTGTCATAACCCAGCTCTTGCTCGTATGGCCAATGACTATGAGAGCACCAGAAAGCCGCGTTGTTGTTCACAGAGGAAGGCTTTTCAGTGGAAACACACTCATTCTGTGATGTGAACACAGGTGCCCCTCACCAACAAGAGGTGGTTTTGGGGTGGGTGGCCATGTGTCTTGGTTTTGTACCAGGATTACCTTTAGCTAAGTTTCATCTGGCAAGAAAGTCTGTTAGGGTTACGGTGTGTAAGTGGCGAAGTGCCTTTTCTAATTACTTGATGGATTGTTTTTCATTTGCTATAGTTTATTGAAAGCTCCTATGAGAACTTGAGTTTGAAACTGTAGTTACTTAGTAACTAATAATGACATTTTAGAATGTATTCATTTTTTAAGATTGTCTCTAGGCTTTTCAGTTTGGCTTCACATCTAGTTTACACAGATAAGTGCTCTACAGTATGTTAGTAAATGTTATTGTTAAATTATGAATTTAGATTAACATAAAAACTAACTACAGTTAATTTTTTTGTATGCAGCTAAAGGCACAAGAAAGAAGAGACGAGGGAAGTCCAGAAGCGAAGAAGTAGATAAATCAGCCAGGGGCAAGCCGACACGTGACAGACAAGGAGGAGGCCGGGAGGAGCAAAGACACCAGGAAGGGAGGACTGAGAGAGCAAGGTCTGAGAGACACAGAGCTCCAAGCTCCCGAGATGCAGACTGGGGGGATTCCGTAGCAAAGTACATGGCGGACAGAAACGAAGAAAATAGTTACAGTAGAGTTGGGAATGGCCGAGACCAAGAGATGCACAGAGCGCTGGAAGACAAGCATGGTGAGCCGAAGAAGAAGCGACGAGAGAGAAGAGATTCCTTTTCTGAAAACGAGAAGCAAAGAACCCGAAATGAGGACAGTGAAGGTGCCAGAAGAAGAAGGGACCGCTCCAAGTCAAGGGAGAGGAGTAGAAGACACTCAGGTCATAAAAGTGATGACGACTGGTATCAGAATGGTGCTGAGAGACGATGGGAAAAATCAAGCAGATACTCTGAACATTCTAGAGACTCAAAGAGGAATCAGGACCGGAGGAGAGAAAAGTCCCCAACAAAACACAAATACTCCTAATGACAACTGAACATGCCTTGCATTCAGCTCCAGCATCTTTTTTACATTGACGAATTTTATAGAGAACTCTTGTACAAAGCTCCCGTTTGTAAATTGTAAAGATGTTTTCTTTTTGACATGTTTTATAATTGATACATCTCAAGGGCCTTTGTGTAAAATCATAAAGAAAAAGATCTTAACAGAGGGGTAGGTCTAATGATTTGTGAATAAAAGAAACAAATATTCATTGAGTCATTGATTTTTTTTTCTTCCTTTGTGTCTAATTACTATAAACTACCATAGTTATTAGTGGCTTTAATGTATAACCAAAGGCCAAATAAGTAACCTTTGTCTGTTTTTCACAGTAGGTATCTATGGCAGATTCATGTCTGTAGGTCTCTCTTGGGTGCTGGGGGTGGGCTGAGTGCATCTTCCTCTTGAGACTCACTTGCTATTGACCCTGCTTCTAGACATGTGACTCTCTAGCTCCACCTCTTCTCGGGACTGCTGGGTAGTTCACGTAGAAAGTTCCCATGGGTAGGTGAGCTGATGGGTATTTAATTCTAACTTGGATTAACTCTCATTTAAAAAGCATAATCATGAGGTTCATGAACTGCCTGGGAAGGAATTCCAGTTTTGGGGGGGGGGGTTGTTTTGTTTTTGTTTTTGTTTTACATAAATTGGAGTGATTTTCTTCATTGCAACTTTTCAGAATATATAAGCATAGTTCTTACTATGGAGCCAAAATGTTAACTGAGACCTCAGGTGAGCAGGCAGGTCTCTCACTACACTTGCTCACTGGACTTCACCTTAAGTTACATAGGGCCAACTTTAGCCAAAGTTAAATATCATGGGACTTAATGGCACAGGTAGTTAATCCAGCACCCAGAAGAAATCTAGATATTTTTCACACGTTATATTTAGTTTCTCAGCTTCTTTGCCTGAAAGTTCTTTTCCTTAATCCGTACTACCTCTGGCATTCATCCTCTTTATGTTGTTAACAACTATGGCTAACATCTCTTCTTGAAGCTTGCTTTGACCACTGCCCACCCAGCTCACCTGGCTTTGCACTGCCGTTTAAGCTCTCATCTCCTCAAAACTTCTCATCTGGTGACTTGTTGGCAACTTACCACTTCATTTCCTGTGTTCTGTAGCCTGGCCCTTGGAAAGAATGAAGAAATAAATGGACTAGTTTAACTCTTCAAAGCAACCCATTAAGAATTGGTTTTGTTTCCCAGAAGAGGAGACTAAAAGTCTAAAATGTCAAGGGACTCAGGTCTTGGAGTTGCCAAGTGTCAGACCAGGTTTCCTAGGCGGACTTTCCTCCAAAGCGAGCGGAGCATGGCAGAGCCCTTGCGGCTTGTTGACTAGCAGCTCCTTCTCCTAGCTGCATGTGCCTTGGTAAACTTAATCCCTCTCTCGTCCTCTTCTTCTGTAGGCTTCTTAGAGTACTTGCGTCACAGAAATAAAAACACTATGTTCTCAGCTCTCTCCCTTTCTTCCCCATCACAAAAGAAGACTTAAAAGAAAAATTGAGCCCTTTGACTGGCTTCACTGGATGGCTGTCTTTTATCTTACCTAAAATAGCACTCAGCCTTTTCTCTTTAAATGTTACAGTAGCCATTTAGAAAGGGTGGTTGGGGACTTTAGGTGTGATGTAGGTATGACAAAAAGTAATTTCCCATCATTTTTCTTGTATTTCTTACATTTACAGCCATTAAGCTTATACATATATATATATAATCTTTTAAGATCAAACAACCTGATTCTTCTGCCACTTCAGTATGTTGCTAGAAAGGGGGCGGGGAGTACAGAATGAATATATATATATATCTTTCATAAGTAACTGAATTTTCTTAGAACGTTGTCTTTTATTTTTGCGATTGTAATGCCATCATCCTTTTCTTCCCTTTCCTTCATACCCTCTCATATGCCCCTCTCTCTTTCAAATTCAGTCTCTTTTTCATTGTTACTGCATGCATATATGTACATCTCTACACATAACTCATTTCTAAAGGCAACTGCTCCGTCTATGGAATGTTATTTATATGTATGTTTTCAGGGCTGACCATTTTGTATTGGACAACAACAGGTGTGCTCTTCCTTGGGCCGACTTACTTCTCCCATTGTCAGCATCCCTTCCCTGCCGTAGTCCTTTGTATAGGGTTGAGGCCTTGTGGAGTTTTCCCCACACACTTTGGCAGGTTCATTGGACCATTCCTGTTCAGCTTTCCTTTAGGCAGGCATGTTGCTGAGAGTTCATCCATGTAGCTTCTGATATTGCTAGTAGATACTGTCTCACAGCAAACTCAAACCAGTAAAAAAAAAATTTATTAAGTTATTCACTTTATATCCCTGTTGTAGCCCCCTCTTTCCTCTCTTCCCAGTCCCACTCGCCCTTCCCTGTCTCCCCTCCCCTGTTCCTCAGGAAAGAGGAGCCCCTCTGCCCACCCACCCCAGCTCAGCAAGTTGCATCAGGACTGAGTTCTTCCTCTTCCCCTGTGGCCTGGCAAGGCAGTCCTGCCAGGGGGCAGTAATCAAAAATCAGGCAACAGAGTCCATGTCAGAGACAGCCCTTGCTCCCCTTACTAGTGGGTGCACATGGAGCCTGAGCTGCCCATCAGCTATATCTGTGTAGGGGACCTAGGTGCAGTCCGTGCATGGTCCTAGGTTGGTGCTTTGGGTTCCACAGGTTTCTCTGGGTCCTGGTTAGTTGGGTCTGTTTGTGATCTTGTGGGGCTCTTGTTACCTCCAGATCCTTTTCTCCTCCCCACCCTCACCCCCACTTTTCCACTAGACTCCCTATGCTTCGCCCCATGTTTGGCTGTGAGTCTCAGCATCTGTTTTGAAGCACTGCTGAGTGGAGCCTCTCAGAGGACAGCTATGCTAGGCTCTGTGTGCAAGCAAAGCAGAGTGTCCTTAGCAGTGTCAGGGGTTGGCTCTCTCCATGGGGTGGGTCTTGGGTTGGGCCAGGCTCTGGTTGGACATTCCTTTAATCTCTGCTCTGTCCTAGCTTTTTGCGCTGCACGTCTTATAGGCAGGATAAGTTTGGGGTCAAAGTTTTTTTTTGTAGGTGAGTTAGTATTCTCCCTCCATGAGGAGTCTTGTCTAGTGAATTTTTGACTTTAAAAATCTTATTTACATTGTTCTCATTTTGGCCTAACTCCGTGGTGTTTATAGCCTGGGAGTATTCTCTGGCATGCCTCTTACAGGCCATTTACTGTAGAGGGCCAAAAGTAGAGGGCATGTCTGTGGGCATGCACCGGAGAAGCCAGGAAAGTTAAACTCACAGGCATCCTTCAAAGGAAACACATGTCTAGCATGTCCTCCCGGAATGCTGGGAATGGATGTAGCTTCACAATCCTTTGCTGTCTGATGGGCCAGGCTCTACACTGATCTCCCACGATTTTTATTTTACTTACCCAGATCCTTTCCCCCCTAAAACCTTGAGCATTACTTCTAGGCCATAAAACTCATCCTTATGAGAGACGTCATTTGTACTTTTTACAACAGCCTAAGTGACATCCACGTCATCTTAGGGCCAAATCCTGACTCCCACAGGCGTTTAGTTTACTTCAGTCACTCCTTAGACCCTTACTGTTTCTACATCAACCAGGACACATCTTAGCCCTTCAGTGTAAGCATGTCTTAAGCTTTGCAGTACTCACAGGGTTGAGTTCGTCGTTATCACAAAAACTTTTTTTTCGAAATTGTGCTATGCTTAAAAAATGGCATAAATAGAGATGTAACAAGAATAAATTAATAAAAAATTTTTAAAAAATGGCATAAATAAACTGATGTCAGATTCCAAGAAGTCTTGGCCCGACACCGCTTACCTAATTTGGGCTGAACTTAGCTTCATTCTTCCCTCACCCAGATCGATTGCCCTGCTTTATAAAGGCCTGCAGGGTCTCCCACAAGTTACCATGTTTTCCTTCCAGACCTTTCCATTCTCCCCCTCTGTTCCTCATACACTTTGCAGACTGATTCATCAGCTATGTGAGCGTCAGCATCCGGTGATGCGGCAGGGAGAGACTGAGGGCCCAGTATGACCTCTAAGACATTGTCATCACTGTGCGTGTTTCACTTGTACTCTCCAGATGCTAACTAAACATCTCCATGCGGCCTGTCTCTTCACTCTGACCTCCTTTTGTGTCCTCAGCTTTGGAGTGATACAGCATCCTTCAATGCGTAGTTCGCACATTTCCTTTCAAATGTCCTTGAAATTTTTTGAGATTGTTTTATGTCCCATTAGAATGTTCATTATTTAAAGCTAGCCATATCTGTGTTTTATGTTTACTGACAATAAAACCAGGACAATCAGTTTCCTCCACTGCCCCCTCCCGTGTTCATGTTTTGTAATGAGCTATTAGGCTCCAGTCTAACCCCAATCAGTTATACACAGGCAAAGAGTGGCTACTCACCTCTCCACAGTCACAGGGTGTGTGTATCTGTGCATATTGTGGGAAACAGCAGCCGTCTGGCTAAAAACAGAAGCAATTGCTTTCAGGGAAAAAGACAGCTTTATAGCCACTAGCATTTACATTAATTAAACACTATCTAGCGATTTGAAACTGCATATTTAAATCTAGCTGGGTTTTTAATCTCACCTTTACCCTTTTCTGGCTGTAGACCTTTAGAGAGGCCCTTTAACATCTGCCACGAGTTTCATCACAGCACAGTGCTACAATAATAACACATAATTGGAGGAGTAAGAAATCTCTGGAGCACACCAAGTGAGTGCCCAGAACAAAGACCTCTGTGTTGTCATTATTGTTCGCATTTTTTAAAATTTCATTAGAATGTCATTGTCATTAAAGATGACCTGGTACCACTAGAGTAGAAATTTCACAGACAAATATACCTACTTGGATAGATCTTATGAGTGGGATGAGCCACACTATGTAGCAAATCCAGGTAGTAGGACTTGTTTCACTCCATCCAGCATGTGTACTTGTAGGCTTGTCAGTGACTACATGTCTGGTGTTCAAGAGAACTGAAGACTTTTACGTTGTTTCTGTTGAGGTGGGGTAATGGGTTGTTTAATCCATATACAAAGATGGGGAGTGGCACCGAGTCTGCTGGGTTAGCTTAACTCCTGGAAATGAGAGCTGATGGGTATTACCCTTGGGGTGACTAAGGGCCTGTATGACGTACACTCCCTATAGAGAGGCTTATTTTATGTAACTGGAGATCTCTCTACAAATTATGCTGTGTTCTGTACAACCTGTTCTGTAACTATTTCCCAAATTGAAACGTTGCTTCCTGGAGGGAAGACAGACTCAGTTCAAAAAGTTCTAAGATCCAAAAGGAACTTCCCAAGGTTATACATGCAGAGAGGGAGAGACAGACAGACAGACTCTCTTCGGGGGAGCTGCCTGCATGTTCGATAGGAAGCCCCAGCAATTCAGCATCCATGAGTCATCATTCCGGAGTAAACTTTCCAGTGACACAACTGTCCTCAAGTTACCTATGCTCCTAGAAGTAACCCATTTCCCTTTAAATAACTCCAATATATTGGATTACCAAGCTATACTTAGATAAGACAGATAGCTTTGGTCTGTCTTGTTTGATACCGTACCTAGGGAAATGCGAATAAATATCTATCTCCACCACCCACCACCACCCCCAGAGAGGAAATCTACAACAGACCAAAATAAAGATACCACGCAAATCCAACTTAGTGAACAGTGAGTTTATTAGTTATGTAAGGGATCAAGAATGATCCAGAAATAGCGTTATCACTGAAAAGCTATCCCAGAATGGGTGACAACTCATAAGAGTGGAACCCTGGGACTCTCTGCACAACTTGTATATAGCCTGACAGGTCAGAAAGTCTCTCCCAAGAAACTTAGCCATCCCCTTGCCCCTTCCAGGCAGTCCAGCTGGTCTCCCCAGCAGTATTTTCTGCTTATCTGACCTTTGGGGCAGTGTTTTGTTCATGTCTTCAGTTTCAGGGAGTTCCTGAGCCTTCTGAGCTGTTTACTTCCTGACTCTCAAGCAACCGAACCTCTCCTTAGGGCATCCTGGGTCTTAATGAGCCTCCTTTAGAACTTTCTGTGTATCGACTAGCTATACAGAAAATTGCTACTCAATAGTCTAGCACAGGTTCCCTATCAGGTAAACACATGGGAATCCCCGTGAGGGCTGTGCTAAGCAACTGCCATTCCTCTTGCTCAGCAAATGAGTCTAGTGAATCTAGCAACTGACCCTGAGCAAATGATGCTGAAGAATTCACTGACTTGACAAACAGTACCCACATCCCCTGTGCCCTCTAACTGGTTCTGCAGTGATGTGTGGTCTGACCTGAGCCATCCAGAATCCTTCACAATTGCCTTTCAATCCAGAGGGTCCTGTGGATGTTTGTATGCAGGGCAGGAACGGAACTCAGTGGAGGATCATCATCCATGCCCCATGGCAAGTAGTTTGCCATGGAAGATCAGCACAGCCCCAAGGGAAGAAGATCAGCGCAGCCCCAAGGGAACAGGGGCACTGGAAGGAGATCCCTTCATTGTTGGAGTCTGAGTTGAATCATATCCGAAACAAGTCTCCCCAGTTACGTGAGCCAGTGAATTCTGCCTCTGCCAAGATGCTTTTCTTTAGATTTGTACCACATGCACTGAGAGCCCCAGTGTAATGTGAATTCTCAGTGGCACGCAGAGTGGGATGACTTGGTGAGCAGAACTGTCCCCTCCCTACTATACTTTGCTTGCACACTTCTCACTTCCTTTTGACCACAAGTGGGAGTAAGTATTGCAGTGGCTATAAAAACACAGCAAAGACCTTTGGGTGTCTCTTATTCCCTTGTGGAAACATCTCAATGAGTAATTTTACATGAGGATAATTGCCTTACTAGAAACCACTGTTCTATTTTTATAAATGACAGAGAATCTCTTTCCTACTGTATTCTTCTCAGGCTTTGAGATGTACACATGCAAGAAATCAATTCACAAAACAGAAAATGCTTTAATATTCCCAGTAAGGAGGGCTAAGTATGTATTTTGAAAGATTTGAGGTACAGGCTTTAGAGCACATTATGTTAGCCAGTGGTATCTTTCCCCATACTACTGTAATATGAGCTGCTGAGCAGCAAAGAACTGAGCATTTCCAGTATCTCACAGTAGAAATGTCTGGAAAAATCCCACTCCATCCATGTATGCAGATAGTCCTTCCTGAACCTCAGGGAAGATGTGAAAAGTGGATGTGTCACCACTCCTTAAGCTGGAGAGTACTCCTGTTTGTGTCATTGTGTGTTTGTCATTTGAGGGAAGAGCAGTGCTCTCGTGGATAATTATCAACAGAGGGGAGGGGAGGAAAACCGCCTGGAGCTAGAGATGCTGCCTTCAGTGCTACAGACAACCATCCTCACAGCTGCCAACCTGGTGTGAGCTGTTCCCTTAGGCCGAAGCAAGAAGGATCAGCAAAGGTTCAGGACACTAGAGGGCCAGATGGGGAGTACTGCAAACAGCCATCAACTCCTGTGGACACCTCTTCGAGGTTAGAATTTATATATATATATACATACATACATACATACATACATACATACATACATACACACATACATACACACAGTAAGCCCAGGTTCAAATCTTAAACCTGGCTTGATGTTCAGAAAGCTTTGGGTTAGGGAACAGAGAAAGAGACCCACTGTTTCCAATTACTGCTATGCAAACTGCTTCGGTGGTTTAGGATCGAGATTCATTGAATCTTCAAGTTCAGGGTCAACTACTATTACCCAAGTTGCAGTTCCCATATAAGTGTTTTATGGTACAGCAGGAGAAAGGATGCAAGGACGTATTTGCTTTAAAACCTCGGACATTAAAGTAAAGTAAAATATGACAGAAAATTTTAGATGTGAGGGTGATCTCTGTGTGATGTCTCCAGGGCTAACTCAAGTGACGCAGCTAGTAAGGCTGGCATCTGCTCTCTCTTCCACTGTCCCTTCT